>NC_044564.1:91956373-92036702 GCF_007565055.1 Rhinopithecus roxellana | reverse complement strand
CCAAAAATCACTTGAACAACAGAATCCACCACGACAAACAGGGTTAGCAAACGTTACAAGAAGCCCCCGCAAGGTGAACCGGTGGGATGAAGTCAACACAGAAAGCAATCCTCATCGAAAGCTGCTCTCTATGATATCTCAGGATATTTCCCCTGTTTCAATTCACAATCATCAACATCAATCAAGCAACATGGGTGGGTAGGTCCCCAATGGGCTACCCAACTATCACTTGCAGGTCCACAACACGAAAAGAGTGTACAAACTGTCTTTCTAAACTAAAACTTCGTTCTTTCTCTTCCGGAGGAACGCAGCTGTAGAAAGTGAGATGAATTCATAACAATCCAACGAAGGTCCGTAGAAAAGCTTCTTTTTTCTGTTTCACCAACACGTTTACAGTCAACGGAGGAAATATTTCCTTAAAATCCCTTAGATGTTATCTAGATCATATTAATGTATCAGCATCTTAGATTAATCAGAACGCAGCCCTCAATGCGGATCAAGTAAACACCCTCCAAAGTAGCAGCGCCCTGCCTCAGGATCCTATCAAAGGGCATTTGGTAATAATGGGACTGTTCCAAGGAAACAAATATAAAGTGTAACAACAACATCGTAAGAATGAATTACACACATCCCACACCAGGAAGTTCCTTCTTCTTTTCTTTGCTTGGAAAGCTTCTTTCTCTATTTTTCAGGTTCCTCATCTGAGGAGATTTCCCCTTAATCCACCATAAATATAAGTTTCATTTAGCTAAAAAGTACCCCAATGAATCAATCCATCGGCCATATATCCCCAAAGCAACATAAGCAGATTTTTGCCAAGAAAAACTGGACTGTGTGGAGGAAACTGAATCAATGAGGAAAAAAATTGTAACCTTCTCTCCTGCCTAACTCTTTGAACTCCCTCTGTGAGTTGCCCTTCATAACACATCCCCATTGCAGGTGCATGTATTTTCGAGAAGGGACTTTCTTTCCAGTTTTTCATTTTCTTGCCTATCTTCCTTTTTTCCTTTTTTTCCCATCCACCCCCAGCCCCACAAGAGCCCCCACCGTTCCATTCCTCTTTCCTTTTTCATTTCCCCCACCCACCCCCCACCCCGCACGCCAAGTTCTTTCCTTTCCTTTTATCACCCCCACCTTCATGCACTCCCCCATCAATTCTTTCGCATCCACACAACAGTGTTGGTAAACTGTTCCAAGCAAGGGCAGGGGTGAAACACTGTATGATGCAGCAACGCCAAGAAACGCCATGATGTCGAAAGCATCTCTCTAGTTTATTATCCTGAGGATATTCCTTTTTCACAATGGGACCCCAATGGGCTCCCAAATATCACTTGCAATTCCACAGAAGAGTGTTAGCAAACTCTTCGGAGGTCAAAGCTTGTACATCTGTGAGATGAATTCACAGAACCAAAGAAGTTTTCCCAGAAGCTTCTTTCAACGTTTTGAACTGATGATATTTTCCTTTATTCAGCATAGCTCTCAATGAGATCCACAACCCCTTCTCATTTCCCAAAGCGTGTGTTAATGACTGTTTCAGACCATAAGTTGAGACTCTGTGAGATGAATTCACACAACACCAAGAAGTTTCGTAAGAAAGCTTCTTTCCTAGTTTTCATCTGAGGATATTTCATTCACCACGTTAGATTCATTGCGCTAATAGTATCCCATTGCAGATTTCAAGAAAACGTGGTTAGAAAGTGATCACTGAAGAGAAACGTGTAACACTGTGAGTTGGCATTCATAAATCGAATGTGCATTTTCCCAAAGGACTTCTCCAGTTTTAGCTGAAGATATTTCCTTTCACCATAGCCCTCAATGAGCTCCCAAATATCACTTGGCACAATCCACGACAACGTGTGTCAGCAACTATTCCAAGAAGGGAGGTGGAACTCTGTGGATAGAAGTCACACATACAGAAGGAATCTCTGACCGAAAGCTTTGCTCTAGTTTATTTATCTGAGGATATTCCTTTTTACACAATGGGACACCAATGGGCTCCAAATATCCTTGCAGATATCACGAAAAGATGTTAGCAAACTGCTTTCCTGATTCTAGTGTAACTCTGTATAACGCAAATAACACAAAATAGAGTTTCTCAGAAAGAACTTCTTTTCACGTTTTGAACTGAATGATATTCCTTATCAGCGTAGGACTCAATGCGTTCCAAGAGTCCTCTAGGTTTCCTCAAAGACGTGTTAAATGGACTGTTCCAGAAACATAAGTGGAACTTGAGATGAATCACAAACCAAAGAAGTTTCTAAGGAAGCTTCTTCTAATTTTCATCTGCGAAGATATTTCCTTTGTCACCGTAAGCTCTTGTACGCTAGGAAGTGTCCCGATTGCAATTTCAGAAACTGTGTTAGAAACTGATCACTGAAGAGAACGTGTAACTCTGTGATTGCATTCATACACGAAGTGCATTTTTCCCATAAGTCTTCTTCCAGTTTTTTATCTAAGAAATTTCCTTTTTCAATGACCCTCAATGAGCTCCAAATATCCTTTGCAGAAGAACACAACTGGTTTAGCAAACTGTTCCCAGAGAAGGAAAGGGTGGAACTCTGTGTGGTGAATCCACATCAGAAAAGCAATCTCTCAAAAGCTCGTCTCCCCTGTTTTTATTATATCTGAGGATAGTTCCTTTTACAATGGCCCCAAATGGGCTCCCACAATATCACTTTGCAGATTTCACGAAAAGAGTGTTTTAGCAAACTGCTTCCAAGGCTAACTGTAACCTGTGAGATGAAATTCACAGATCACAAGAAGTTTCTCAAAGAAGCTTCTTACGTTTTGAACTTGATGATATTTCCTTTTCATTGTCAGGCTTCAGGCCACAAAGTAGTCCCTTCGCAGGTTTCCCTCAAAGACAGTGTTATGGACTGTTCCAGGAAACATAGTGTAACTTCTGTGAGATGAATTCACTATCACCAAGAAGTTTCAAAGCATTCATTTCTAGTAGTTTTCATTGAGGATATTCTATTGGGCCACGTAAGTTATTTGCGCTAAAGTAAGTATTCCCATTGCAGTTGTCAAGGAAAACGTGTTAGCAACTAATCAATGAAGAGAACGTTAACTCTGTGAGTTGCATTATATCAAAGTGCATTTTCCCAGAAGGCTCTTTCCATTTTTATCTGAAGATATTTTCCTTTTTTCTCATAGCCCTCAATGAGATCACAAATTCAATTGTGCAGTATCCACGACAACAGTGTTAGCAAACTGTTCCAAGAAGGGAGGGGGTGGAACTGCTGTGTGATGAAGTCACACAGTCAGAAAGCAATCTCCCAGAAAGACTTCTCTCCTAGTTTTTATCTGAGGATATTCCTTTTTCCAATGGGCCCCAATGGGCTCCCAAATATCACTTTGCAGATTACACGAAAGAGTGTTAGCAAACTGCTTCTGAGGTCTAAGCTGTAACTCTATGGGGATGAATTTCACAGATCACAAAGAAGTTCTCTCAGAAATGCTTCTTTAAACCGTTTTTGAACTGAGATATTCCTTTATCATCATAGGCCTCAATGCTTCCAATGTAGCCCCTTCTCATGTTACGTCAAGACAGTGTTTAATGGACTGTTTCAGGAAAGATAGTGTAACTCTGTTAGAATGAATTCACACATCACCAAGAAAGGTTCTTCTTTTTTTTTACAGACATGGAGATATTGATTGAATTTTCAGTTTCTTTTTTTTATATTAACTTTAGTTCTAGGGTACATGTGCATAACGTGCGTTGTTTACATATGTATACTATGGCCATGTTGGTGTGCTGCACCCATCACCGTCAGCACCCTCAATTCATCATTTATATCATGTAAACTCCCCAAGGCAATCCCTCCCTCCCCCCCCCCCCCCCATGATAGGCCCCAGTGGTGATGTTCCCTTCCCGAGTCCAAGGATCTCATTGTTCGTTCCCACCTATGAGTGAGACATGCGGTGTTTGGTTTCTCTGTTGTGATAGTTTGCTAAGAATGAGGTTTCCAGCTGCATCCATGTCCCTACAAAGGACGCAACATCATCCTTTTTTATGGCTGCATAGTATTCCATGGTGATATGTGCACATTTCTTAATCCAGTCTGTCACAGATGGACATTTGGTTGATTCCAAGTCTTTGCTATGTGAAAGTGCCGCAATAAACATACTGTTGCATGTTGTCTTTGTGTAGAATAATTTATAATCCTTTGGTTATATACCCATTAGTGGGATGGCTGGGTCATATGGTACATCTAGTTCTAGATCCTTGAGGAATCGCCATACTGTTTTCCATAATGGTTGAACTAGTTTACAATCCCACCAACAGTGTAAAAGGTTCCTATTTCTCCACATCCTCTCCAACACCTGTTGTTTCCTGACTTCTTAATGATTGCCATTCTAACTGGTGTGAGATGGTATCTCATGGTGGTTTTGATTTGCATTTCTCTGATGGCGATGAGATGAGCATTTTTTCATGTGTCTGTTGGCTGTATGAATATCTTCTTTGAGAAATGTCTGTTCATATCCTTTCCCCACTTTTTGATGGGGTGTTTTGTTTTTTTCTCGTATATTTGTTGAGTTCTTTGTAGATTCTGGATATTAGCCCTTGTCAGATGAGTAGGTTGAAAATTTTCTCCCATTCTCTAGGTTGCGTTCACTCTGATGGTAGTTTTCTTTTGCTGTGCAAAAGCTCTTAGTTTAATTAGATCCCATTTGTCAATTTTTGCTTTTGCTGCCGTTGCTTTGTGTGTTTTGACATGAAGTCCTTGCCCATCTAGGTCCTGAATGGTACTACCTAGATTTCTTCTAGGGTTTTTATGGTATTAGGTCTAACATTTAAGTCTCTAATCCATCTTGAATTAATCTTCGTATAAGGGGTAAGGAAAGGATCCAGTTTCAGCTTTCTACTTATGGCTAGCCAATTTTCCCAGCACCATTTATTAATAGGAAATCCTTTCCCCATTTCTTGTTTCTCTCAGGTTTGTCAAAGATCAGATGGCTGTAGATGTGCGGATTATTTCTGAGAGCTCTGTTTCTGTTCCATTGGTCTATATCTCTGTTTTGGTACCAGTACCATGCTGTTTGGTTACTGTACCTGGTAGTATAGTTGTGAGTCAGGTAGCGTGACGCCTCCAGCTTTGTCCTTTTGACTTAGGATTGTCTTGGCAATGCGGCTCTTTTTGTTCCAATGAACTTTAAAGCAGTTTTTCCCAATCTGTGAAGAAATCATTGGTAGCTTGATGGGGATGGCATGGAATCTATAAATAACCTTGGGCAGTAGGGCCATTTCCACATAGGATCTTCCATCCATGAGCATGGTATGTTCTCCATTGTTTGTGTCCTCTTTGATTTCACTGAGCAGTGGTTTGTAGTTCTCCTTGAAGAGGTCCTTCATCCCTGTAAGCTGGATTCCTAGGTATTTTATTCTCTTTGAAGCAATGTGAATGGAAGTTCATTCCTGATTTGGCTCTCTGCTTGTCTGTTACTGGTGTATAAGAATGCTTGTGATTTTTGCACATTAATTTTGTATCCTGAGACTTTGGTGAAGTTTTTATCAGCTAAGGAGATTTTGGCTGAGACGATGGGGTTTTCTAAATATACAATCATGTCATCTGCAAACAGGGACAATTTGACTTCTTCTTTTCCTAATGAATACCCTGATTTCTTTCTCTTGCCTGATTGCTAGCCAGAACTTCCAACACTATGTGAATAGGAGTGGTGAGAGAGGCATCCCTGTCTTGTGCCAGTTTTCAAAGGGAATTTTTCCAGTTTTTCCCCATTCAGTATGAATTAGCTGTGGGTTTGTCATAAATGGTTCTTATATTTTGAGTACGTTCCATCAATACCGAATTATTGAGCGTTTTTAGCATGAAGGGCTGTGGAATTTTGTCAAAAGCCTTTTCTGCATCTATTGAACAATCATGTGGTTCTTGTCTTTGGTTCTGTTTATATGCTGGATTACGTTTATTGATTGCGAATGTGTGAACCAGCCTTGCATCCAGGGATGAAGCCCACTTGATCATGGTGGATAAGCTTTTTGATGTGCTGCTGAATCCGGTTTGCCAGTATTTATTGAGAATTTTGCATCATGTTCATCAGGGATATTGGTCTAAAATTCTCTTTTTTTGTTGTGTCTCTGCCAGGCTTTGGTATCAGGATGATGTTGGCCTCATAAAATGAGTAGGGAGGATTCCCTCTTTCATTGATTGGAATAGTTTCAGAAGGAATGGTACCAGCTCCTCCTTGTACCTCTGGTAGAATTCAGCTGTGAATCTCTGGTCCTGGACTTTTTTGGTGGGTAGGTTATTAATTGTTGCCTCAATTTCAGAGCCTGCTATTGGTCTATTCAGGGATTCAACTTCTTCCGGTTTAGCCTTGGGAGAGTGTAAGTGTCCAGAAAATTACCATTTCTTCTAGATTTCAGTTATTTGCGTAGAGGCGTTTATAGTATTCTCTGATGGTAGTTTGTATTTCGTGGGGTCAGTGTGATATCCCCTTTATCATTTTTATTGCATCTATTTGATTCCTCTCCTTTTCTTCTTTATTAGCCTTGCTAGCGGTCTGTCAATTTTGTTGATCTTTTTCAAAAAACTCAACTCCTGGATTCATTGATTTTTTGGAGGGTTTTTTGTGTCTCTATCTCCTTCAGTTCGGCTCTGATCTTAGTTATTTCTTGCTTCTGCTAGCTTTTGAATGTGTTTGCTCTTGCCTCTCTAGTTCTTTTAATTGTGATGTTAGAGTGTCAATTTTAGATCTTTCCTGCTTTCTCTTGTGGGCATTTAGTGCTATAAATTCCCCTACACACTTGCTTTAAATGTGTCCCAGAGATTCTGGTATGTTGTATTTTGTTCTCATTGGTTCAAAGAACATCTTTATTTCCGCTTTCATTTCGTTATGTACCCAGTAGTCATTCAGGAGCAGGTTGTTCAGTTTCCATGTAGTTGAGCGTTTTTGATTGAGTTTCTTAGTCCTGAGTTCTAGTTTGATTGCACTGTGGTCGTGAGAGACGTTGTGTATAATTCTGTTCTTTTACATTTGTGAGGAGTGCTTACTTCCAATTATGTGGTCAATTTTGGAATAAGTGCGATGTGGTGCTGAGAAGAATGTATATTCTGTTGATTTGGGGTGGAGAGTTCTATAGATGTCATTAGGTCCGCTTGGTGCAGAGAGGAGTTCAATCCGGGATATCCTGTTACTTTCGTCTCTCGTGATTCTGTCTAATGTTGACAGGGAGTGTTGAAGTCTCCCTTTATTATGTGGGGAGTCTAAGTCTCTTTGTAAGTCCTAAGGACTTGCTTTATGAATCTGGGTGCTCCTGATTGGGTGCATATAATTTAGGAGAGTTAGCTCTTCCGGTTGAATTGATCCCTTTACAATTATGTAAGGGCCTTCTTTGTCTCTTTGATCTTTGATGGTTTAAAGTCTTTTTTTATCAGAGACAAGAGATTGCAACCCCTGCTTTTTTGTGTTCTCCATTTGCTTGGTAGATCTTCCCCATCCCTTTATTTGAGCCTATGTATGTCCTTGCAGTGTGAGATGGGTCTCCTGAATAAGCAGACTGATGGGTCTTGACCTTTATCCAGTTTGCCAGTCTGTGTCTTTTAATTGGAGCATTTAGTCCATTAACATTTAAGGTTAATATTGTTATGTGTGAACTTGACCTGCCATTAGATATTAACTGGTATTTTGCTCGTTAGTTGATGCAGTTTCTTCCTAGCCTCGATGGGCTTTATATTTTGGCATGTTTTTGCGATGGCTGGTACAATTGGTAACAACTAGCTTCTCTCTAGTTGTTATCTGAGGCTATTTCCTTTTTCACAATGGGCCCCAAAGGGCTCCCAAATATCAGTTTGCGCGATTCCACGAAAAGAGTGTAAGCAACTGCTTCCCGAGGTCTAAGCTGTAAATCAGTGAGATGAATTCACAGATCACAAAGAAGTTTCTCGGAAACTTCCCTCACCTCTGAAACTGATGATATTCCTTTATCAGCATAGACCTCATTGCGATCCAAAACTACCTTCTCAGGTTCCTCAAAGACAGTTTATGGACTGTTCCAGGAAACATAAGTGTAACTCGGTGAATCAATTCACACATCCCAAGAAGTTTCTATCTAGAAAGATTCTTCTAGTTTTCATCTGAGGATATTCCCTTTGTCATCGTAAGCTCATGCGCTAAGAAGTATCCCATGCAGATTTAAAGAAATGTGTTAGGTAACTGATCACTAAGAGAAACGTGTACCTCTGTGAGTTGCATTCAACATCGAAGTGCATTTTCCTAGAAGGATTCTTTCCAGTTTTTATCTCAAGGTATTTCCTTTTCACCATAGCCCTCATGAGCTCCAAATCACTTTGCAGAATCCACGACAACTGGTTGTTAGCAAACTGTTCCAAGAAGGTAAGGTTGGAACGTTGGTGCTGAAGTCACACATCAGAAAGCAACTCTCTGAAAGCTTCTCTCTAGTTATACTGAGGATATTTCCTTTTTCACAATGGGCCCCAATGGAATCCCAAATATCACTTTGCAGATTCCACGAGAAAGGTGTAGCAAACTGCTTCATGAGGATTAAGTTGTAACTCTGTGAGATGAATTCACAGAACACAAAGAAGGCCTTACTAGTGGTAAAGGGATCAATTCAACAGAAGAGCACTCTCCTAATAATATGCACCCTATATACAGGAGTAACCCAGATTCATAAAGCAAGTCCTTAGAGACTTACAAAGAGACTAGACTCCCATACAATAATAATGGGAGACTTCAACACTCCACTGTCAACATTAGACAGATCAACGAGACAGAAGTTTACAAGGATATCCAGGAATTGAACTCATCTCTGTACCAAGCGGACCTAATAGACATCTATAGATCCTCCACCCCAAATCATCAGATTACATTTCTTTCTCAGCACCACATCGCCCTTATTCCAAAATTGACCACATAATTGGAATAAAGCACTCCAGTCAAAATGTAAAAGAACAAAATTATCACAAACTGTCTCTCTCATACCACAGCGCTATCAAACTAGAACTCAGGACAAGAATCAGTCAACACAACCGCTCAACTACATGGAAACTGAACAAACCTGCTCCTGATGACTACTGGGTACACAACGAAATGAAAGCGGAAATAAAGATGTTTTTTGAACACAAAGAGAACAAAGATAACAACGTATCAGAATCTTGAGACATATTTAAAGCAGTGTGTAGAGGAAATATAGCACTAAATGCCCACAAGAGAAAGCAGGAAAGATTCTAAATGGACACTCTAACATCACAATAAAAGAACTAGAGGCAAAAGCAAACACATTCAAAAGCAGCAGAAGGCAAGAAATAACTAAGATCAGAGCAAAACTGAAGGAGATAGAGACACAAAAAACCCTCCAAAAAGTCAATGAATCCAGGAGTTGGTTTTTTTGAAAAGATCAACAAAATTGACAGACCGCTAGCAAGGCTAATAAGAAGAAAAGAGAGAGGAAATCAAATAGATGCAATAAAAATGATAAAGAGGATATCACCACTGACCCCACAGAAATACAAACAACCATCAGAGAAATACTATAAACGCCCTCTACGCAAATCAACTAGAAATCTAGAAGAAATGGATAATTTTCCTGGACACTACACTCTCCCAAGACTAAACCAGGAGAAGTTGAATCCTGAATAGACCAATAGCAGGCTTGAAATTGAGGCAACAATTAGCCTACCCACCAAAAAAAGGTCCAGGACCAGATGGATTCACAGCTGAATTCTACCAGAGGTACAAGGAGGAGCTGGTACCATTCTTCTGAAACTATTCCAATCAATGGAAAAAGAGGAACCTCCCTAACTCATTTTATGAGGTCAAAATCATCCTGATACCAAAGCCTGGCAGAGACACAACAAAAAAAAGAGAAGTTTAGACCAATATCCCTGGATAACATCGATGCAAAATTCTCAATAAATACTGGCAAATCGGATTCAGCAGCACATCCAAAAGCTTATCCAACATGATCAAGTGGGCTTCACTCCCTGGGATGCAAGGCTGGTTTCAACATTCGCAAATCAATAAACGTAATCCAGCATATAAACAGAACCAAAGACAAGAACCACATGAGTTATATCAATAGATGCAGAAAAGGCTTTTGAAAAAATTCAACAGCCCTTCATGCTTAAAAACGCTCAATAAATGCGGTATTGATGGAACGTACCTAAAAATAATAAGCGCTATTTATGAGAAACCACAGCTAATATCATACGGAATGGGCAAAAACTGGAAAAATTCCTTTGAAAACTAGCACAAGACAGGGATGCCCTCTCTCACCACTCGCTATTCAACATAGTGTTGGAAGTTTCTGCTAGGGCAATCAGGCAATAGAAAGAATCAGGGTACCAGTTTCTCAGAAAAATTCATTCACCGTTTTGAACTGATATGTTTCCTTTATCAGCAAGCATAGAATAACGATCCAAAGTGGCCCTTCTCAGGTTCCTCACAACTGTTAATGGACTGTTCCAGGCAACATAAGTGTAACTCTGTGAGATGAAATTCACACACATCACCAAGAAGTTTCTTAAGAAAGATTCTTCTCCAGTTTCATCTGAGGATATTTCGTTTGTCACCGTAAGTTTCAATTTTGCGCTAAGAAGTATCCATTGGAGATATCAAAAAAGTGTGTTAGCAAACGATCACTGAAGGGAAATGTGTAACTCTGTGAGTTGTATTCATATATCGAAAATGCATTTTCCCAGAAGGCTTCTTTCCAGTTTTTTATCTGAAGATTTTCCTTTTTCACCGTAGCCCTCAATGAAGCTCCCAAATATCACTTTGCAGAATCCATGAACTGTGTTAGCAAACTGTTTCAAAGAAGGAAGGGGTGGAACTCGTGTGTGATGAAGTCAAACATCATCTCTTATTACTAGATCCTCTTCCAAGGACCTCAAAGGTCCATGACTGCAGAAGTCCGAAAAAGGATTGTAAGAAATGCTCAGAGATGGGATGCATACGCGTGAGATGGATCACAACACAAAGAATTTTCAAATTCTTAGTTTGAGTGAGAATTTCCTTTCAATCAGCGAGCCCCAAAGCCTGTACCTAGGTCTCAAGAACATTGTACTGTCCGATAAGCCTGTAGATAATCAGATCACGAAGGTATAAGAGCTCTCAATTCGAGGCATAGTTGCGCATGTACCTGATTAGCGCTCGTAAGTTCCTTGAGATTTCAGAAAACTGTGAGCAGCGTATCAGTGAAATGTAAATGCATTGCATCAACGCGATTGACGGTGCATGGTTGAAGGTGCCGGGGGGGGCTGAGCTTTCCCGGATGCACAGCGAGAAGTGCCTCACTAAGTCCTCTACTATATCACGTTGAGAGTCGATGACAACTGATTGAGGAACGTTCCAGAAGGCTCCCCGGACAGAGTGGACGCTGAGTGAAGTCCAGAAAGTCTGTTGTGATCGAAAGAAGGCTGTTTGTCACTAGTGTGCAGATGCTGAGGGGATTCCTTACAATGGACAGATGGGATCTCTCACGCGAAATCAGCTTGTCGCGTGTCCACCGAAGAAGTGGGTGAAGCCATGAGACTGTTGCGGTGAGGATCGCGATCAAGAGCGTTGCTGCAGAAGCTGTCTCCACTATTGAACCGGATGATAACGGTTCCTTTCGCATAGTCAAGAGATGCGGAAATAACCCTCTCGTGATCCTAAAGGAATGAGTGTGATGACCTGTGCTCAGAACTAAGTGGTAGCTCAGATGATGCCACTGACCAGAATTTCAGAGCGGGGGGGGGGTGGGGGGGGGGTGGCTGGGATTTTCATATTAATTAGAAATTGTCGCACGTGAGATTCGATTGGGCCACACAACCCACAAAAGAAGTAAGTTATTCAGCCTAAGTTCCCAGGGGAGATAGTCAAAAATGTGTTAGCAACGGATAATCACGGAAGGGAAATTGTACGCTGTGAGTTGCAATTCATATAGCGAAGTGCATTTCCAGAAGGCCTTCTTCTCAGTTTTTATCGAAGATATTTCCTTTTTCACTCAACTAGCCCTCAATGATCTTCCCAATATCACTTGGCAGAATCATCGAAAACGGTGTTAGCGAACTGTGTCAAGAAGGGAGGGTGAACGGCCTGTGTAGAATGTCACACATCAGAAAGCAAATCTCCCAGAAAGCTTCTCTCTGTTATTATCTTAGGATCTTTCCTTTTACACAATGGCCCCATGGGCTCTCAATATCACTGTGCAGATTCCACGAAAAGATGGTATAGCAAACTGCGTCATAGATTGCTAGTTGTAACAGGTGAATTGATTCACAGATCACACAATAAGATTTCTGCAGAAATACTCTTCACGTTGTTGAAGCTGATGATATTTCCTTTACATCAGCGAGGCACTCAATGCCAGTTCCAAAGGTCCCTTCTCAGGTTCCTCAAAGACAAGTGTTATAGACCTGTTTCCAGAAACAAAGTGTGAACCCCTGTGAATGAATTCACAAATCACAAAGAAGTTTCGAAGAAAGCTTGCTTTAACCAGTTTTCATCTGAGAGATATGCTCAGTTGGCACCGAAGTGGTTTATCGCCTAAATATCATGCGAGTTTGCAATTTCATTCAAGAAAAATGTGTAGGACACTTGATCACTGAGAGAAACGGTGAATCTGGGAGTTGCATTCATACTCAGTGGCATTTTCCCTAGAGCTTCTCTTCCAGTATTCATCTGAAGAGTATTTCCGTTTTTCCACCAGTTAACCCTCAAGAGCTCCCAAATACTTTGGCAAGAAGCCACTACAACTGTGGTTGCAACTGTGTCCAAGAGGGAAGGTGGAACTCTGTGTGATGAATCACACCTCAGAAAGCAAATCTTCTCTCAGAATGCTTCTTTCTACTTATTATCTGAGGATATTTCCTTTTTCACAATGGACCCCAATGGGCTCCCAAAAATCACTTTGCAAATTCCACGAAAAGAGTGTTAGCAAAATGCTTCATGAGGACTAATTTGTAACACTGTGAGATGAATTCACAGATCACAAAGAAGTTTGTCAGAAAGCTTCTTCCACGTTTTGAACTGATGATATTTCCTTTATCAGCATAGGTCTCAATGAGATCCAAACTAACCCTTCTCGTTTTCCTCAAAGGTAGTGTTAATTGACTGTTGCAGTAAACATAAGTGTCACTCTGTGAGATGAATTCACACATCACCAAGAAGTTTCTAAGAAAGCTTCTTTTTAGTTTTCATCTGATTATATTTAATTTGTCACCATGAGATTCATTGCGCTAAGAAGTATCCCATTGCAGATTTCAAGAAAACTGTGTTAGCAAAGTGATCACTGAAGGGAAACGTGTTACTCTGTGAGCTGCATTCATAATCGAAGTGCATTTTCCCAGAAGACTTCTTTCCAGTTTTTATTTGAAGATATTTCCTTTTTCACCATAGCCCTCAATGAGCTCCCAAATATCACTTGGCAGAATCCACGACAACGGTGTCAGCGAACTGTTCCAAGAAGGGAAGAGTGGAACTCTGTGTAAGGAAGTCACACCTCAGAAAGCAATCTCTCCGAAAGCTTCTCTCTAGTTTTTATCTGAGGATATTTCCTTTTACACAATGGGCCCCAATGGGCTCTCTAATATCCCTTTGCAGATTCCACGAAAAGAGTGTTAGCAACCTGCATCATGAGGACTAAGTTGTAACATTTTGAGATTAATTCACAGATCACAAATAAGTTTCTCAGAAAACTTCTTTCACGTTTTGAACTAATGATATTTCCTTCATCAGCGTAGGACTCAATGCGTTCCAAAGGATCCCTTCTCAGGTTCCTCAAAGACAGTGTTAATAGACTGTTCCAGAAAACATAAGTGGAACTCTGTGAGATGAATTCACAAATCCAAAGAAGTTTCTAAGGAAGCTTCTTTCCAGTTTTCATCTGAAGATATTTCCTTTGTCACCGTAAGCTTCTTTACGCTAAGACGTATCCCATTGCAGATTTCAAGAAAACTGTTAGGAAACTGATCACTGAAGGGAAACGTGTAACTCTGTGAGTTGCATTCATACATCAAAGTGCATTTTCCCATAAGGCTTCCTTCCAGTTTTTATCTGAAGGTATTTCCTTTTTCAGTGTAACCCTCAATGAGCTCCAAAATATCCCTTTGCAGAAACCACTACAACTGGGTTAGCAAACTGTTCCAAGAAGGGAAGGGTGGAACTCTGTGTGATGAATTCACACCTCAGAAAGCAATCTCTCTGAAAGCTTCTCTGTAGTTATTATCTGAGGATATTTCCTTTTTCACAATGGGCCCAAATGGGCTCCCAAATATCACTTTTCAGATTCCACGAAAAGAGTGTTAGCAAACTGCTTCATGAGGACTAACTCATAACTCTGTGAGATGAATTCACAGATCACAAAGAAGTTTCTAAGAAAGCTTCTTTCACGTTTTGAGTTGATCATTTTTCCTTTGTCAGCGTAGGCCTCAATGTGATGGAAAGTATCCCTTCGCTGGTTCCTCAAAGACAGTGTTATTTGACTGTTCCAGGGAACATAAGTGTAACTCTGTGAGATGAATTCACACATCACCAAGAAGTTTCAAAGAAAGCTTCATTTTAGTTTTCATTTGAGGATATTTAATTGGTCACCGTAAGCTTTATTGCGCTAAGAAGTTTCCCAATGCAGAGTTCAGGAAAACTGTGTTAGCAAACTGATCAGTGAAGAGATACGTGTAACTCTGTGAGTTGCATTGATACATCGAAATGCATTTTCCCAGAAGGCTTCTTTCCAGTTTTTATCTGAAGATATTTCCTTTTTCACCGTAGTCCTCAATGAGCTCCCTAATATCAATTTGCAGTATCCACGACAACAGTGTTATCGAACTGTTCCAAGAAGGGAAGGATGGAACGCAGTGTGATGAAGTCAAACCTCAGAAAGCAATCTCTCAGAAAGCTTTTCTCTAGTCATTATCTGGGGATATTTCCTTTTTTACAATGGACCCCAATGGGCTCCCAAATATCACTTTGCATGTTACACGAAAAGAGTGTTAGCAAACTGCTTCATGAGGACTAAGTTGTAACTCTGGGGGATGAATTCACAGATCACAAAGAAGTTTCTCAGAAAGCTTCTTTCACGTTTTGAACTGACGATATTTCCTTTATCAGCGTAGGCCTCAATGCGTTCCAAAGTAGCCCTTCTCATGTTACTCAAAGACAGTGTTAATGGACTGTTTCAGGAAACATATGTGTAACTCTGTGAGATAAATTCACACATTACAAAGAAGTTTCTAAGAAAGCTTATTTCTAGTTTTCATCTGAGGATATGTCCTTTGTCACCGTAAGCTTCATGGCGCTAAGAAGTATTTCATTGCAGATTTCAGGAAAACTGTGTTAGGAAACTGATCACTGAAGACAAACATATGACTCTGTGAGTTGCATTCATACATCAAAGTGCTTTTTCTCAGAAGGCTTATATCCAGTTTTTATCTGTAGATATTTCCTTTTTCACCATACCCCTCAATGAGATCCCAAATATCACTTTGCAGAATCCACGAAAACAGTGTTAGCCAACTGTTCCAAGAAGGGAAGGGTGGAAATCTGGGTGATGAAGTCCCACATCAGAAAGCAATCTCTCAGAACGCTTCTCCCTAGTTATTATCTGAGGATATTTCCTTTTTCACAATGGACCCCAGTACTCTCCCAAATATCACTTTCCAGATTCCACGAAGAGTGTTGGCAACCTGCTCCCTGAGGTCTAAGTTGTAACTCTGTGAGATGAATTCACAGAGCACAGAGAAGTTTCTCAGAAAGCTTCCTTCACTTTTTAAACTGATGATATTTCCTTTACCAGCGTAGGCCTCAATGCGATCCAAAGTATCTTCTCAGGTTCCTCAAATACAGTGTTAATGGACTGTTCCAGGAAACATAAGTGTTACTCGGTGACATGAATTCACACATCACCAAAAAGTTTCTGAGAAAGCTTCTTTCTAGTTTTCATCTGAGGATATTTCCTTTGTCACCATCAGCTTCCTTGCGGTAAGAAATATCCCATTGTAGATTTCAAGAAATGTGTTAGCAAACTGATCAGTGAAGAGATACGTGTAACTCTGTGAGTTGCCTTATACATCGAAGTGCATTTTCCTAGAAGGCTTCTTTCCACTTTTTATCTGAAGATGTTTCCTTTTTCACCATAGCCCTCAAGGAGCTCCCAAAGATCGCTGTGCAGAATCCAAGACAACAGTGTTAGCAAACTGTTCCAAGAAGGGTAGGGTGGAACTCTGTGTGATGATGTCACACATCAGAAAGCAATCTCTCAGAAAGCTTCTATCTAGTTATTATCTGGGGATATTTCCTTTTCACAATGTGCCCCAATGGGCTCCCAAATACCACTTTGCAGATTCCACGAAAACAGTGTTAGCAAACTGCTTCATGAGAACGAAGTTGTAACTCTGTGAGATGAATTCACAGATCACAAACAGTCTCTGAGAAAGCCTCCTTCACGTTTTTAACTGATGATATTTCTTTTATCAGCGTAGGCCTCAATGCGATCCAAAGTAACCCCTCTCAGGTTCCTCAAAGACAGTGTTAATGGACTGTTCCAGGAAATATAAGTGTAACTCTGTTTGATGAATTCAGACATCAAAAAGTAGTTTCTAGGAAAGCATCTTTCTAGTTTTCATGAGGATATTTCCTTTGTCACCGTAAGCTTCATTGCGCTAAGAAGTATCCCATTGCAGATTTCAAGAAAACTGTGTTAGCAAACTGATCACTGAAGAGAATCGTGTCACTCTGTGAGTTGCATTCATACATCGAACTGCATTTTCCCAGAAGGCTTTTTTCCAGTTTTTATCGGAAGATATTTCCTTTTTCATGATAGCCTTCAATGAGGACCCAAATATCACTTTGCAGAATCCACGACAAAAGTGTTAGCAGACAGTTACAAGAAGGGAAGGGTGGAACTCTGTGTGATGAAGTCACACCTCAGAAAGCAATCTCTCAGAAAGCTTCTCTCTAGTAATCATCTGAGGATATTTCCTTTTTCACAATGACCCCCAATGGGCTCCAAATATTACTTTCCATATTCCACGGAAAGAGTGTTAGCAAACTGCTTCATGAGGACTGAGTTTTAACCCTGTGAGATGAATTCATATATCACAAGGAAGTTTCTCAGAAAGCTTCTTTCACGTTTTGAACTGATGATAATTCCTTTATCAGCGTAGGCCTCATTGCGATCCAAAGTTCGCCTTCTCAGGTCCTCAAATACAGTGTTAATGGTCTGTTCCAGGAAATATAAGTGTAACTCTGTGAGATGAATTCACACATCACCAAGAAGTTTCTAAGAAACCTTCCTTCTAGTTTTCATCTGAGGGTATTTCCTTTGTCATCGTAAGCTTCATTGCACTAAGAAGTGTCCCATTGCTGATTTCAAGAAAACTGTGTTAGCAAACTGATCACTGAAGTGAAACGTGTAACTCTGTGAGTTGCATTCATACATCGAAGTGCATTTTCCCCAAAGGCTTCTTTCCAGTTTTTATCTGAAGATATTTCCTTTTTCAGGATAGCCTTCAGTGACCTCCCAAATAACACATTGCAGAATCCACGACAATAGTGTTAGCAAACTATTCCAAGAAGGGAAGGGTGCAACTCTGTGTGATGAAGTCACACCTCAGAAAGCAACCTCTAAGAAAGTTTCTCTCTTGTTATTATCTGATTATATTTCCTTTTTCACAATGGAACCCAATGGGCTCCCAGATATCACTTTGTAGATCCTACGAAAAGAGTGTTAGCAAACTGCTTCCTGAGATCTAAGCTATAACTCTGTGAGATGAATTCACAGATCACAAAGTAGTTTCTCAGAAAGCTTCTTTCACGTTTTAAACTGATGATATTTCCTTTATCAGCGTAGGCCTCAATGCGATCCAAAGTAGACCTTCTCAGTTTCCTGAAAGACAGTGTTAATGGACTGTTCCAGGAAACAAAAGTGTAACTCTGTGAGATGAATTCACATATCACCAAGAAGTTTCGTAGAAAGCTTCCTTCTAGTTTTCCTGAGAGGATATTTCCTTTGTCACCATAAGCCTCATTGCGCTAAGAAGTATCCCATTGCAGATTCCAAAAAAACTGTGTTAGCAAACTGATCACTGAAGAGAAAGGTGTCACTCTGTGAGTTGCATTCCTTCATCGAAGTGCATTTTCCCAGAAGGCTTCTTTACAGTTTTTATCTGAAAATATTTCCTTTGCACCATAGCAATCAATGAGCTCCCAAATATCACTTTGCAAGATCCACGAAAATAGTGTCAGCAAACTGTTCCAAGAAGGGAAAGGTGCAACCGTGTGTGATGAAGTCACACATCAGAAAGCAATCTCTCAGAAACCTTCTCTCTAGTTTTTATCTGTGGATATTTCCTTTTTCACCACGGGATTCCAAATATCACTTTGCAGATTCCAAGAAAAGAGGGTCAGCAAACTGCTTCCTGAGATCAAAGCCATAACTCTGTGAGATGAATTCTCAGATCACAAAGAAGTTTCTCAGAAAGCTTCTTTTACGTTTTGAACTGATGATATTTCCTTTATCAGCGGAGGCCTCAATGCGATCCAAAGTAGCCCTTCTCAGGTTCCCCAAAGACAGTGTTAATGTACTGTTCCAGGAAACATAAGTGTAACTCTATGAGATGAATTCACATGTCCCCAAGAAGTTTCGAAGAAAGCTTCTATCAAGTTTTCATCTGTGGATATTTCCTTTGTCACCGTAAGCTTCATCGCGCTAAGTATCCCATTGCAGATTTCAAGAAACTGTGTTAGCAAACAGATCACTGAAGACAAAGGTGTCACTCTGTGAGTTGCATTCATACCTTGAAGTGCATTTTCCCAGAAGGCTTCTTTCCAGATTTTATCTGAAGATATTTCCTTTTTCACCATAGCCCTCATTGAGCACCCAAATATCACTTTGCAGAATCTACAACAACAGTGTTCGCAACCTGTTCCAAGAAGGAAAGTGTGGAACTCTGTGTGATGAAGTCACACCTGAGAAAGCAATCTCTCAGAAAGCTTCTCTCTAGTTATTATCTGAGGATATTTCCTTTTTCACAATGGGCCCCAATGGGCTACCAAATATCACTTTGCAGATTCCACGAAAAGAGTGGTAGCACACTGTTTCCGGAGATCTTAGCTATAACTCTGTGAGATGAATTGACAGATCACAAAGAAGATTCTCAGAAAGCTTCTTTCACGTTTTAAACCGATGATATTTCTTTTATCAGAGTAGGCCTCAATGCGAATCAAGTAGCCCTTCTCAGGCTCCTCAAAGACAGTGTTAATGAACTGTTCCAGGAAACATAAGTGTAACTCTGTGAGATGAATTCAAACATCACCAAAAAGTTTCTGGATATGCTCCTTTCTAGTTTTCATCTGACTATATTTCCTTTGTCACCGGAAGCTTCATTGCGCTAAGAAGTATCCCATTGCAGATTTCACCAAAACTGTCCTAGCAAACTGATCACTGAAGAGACAGGTGTAACTCTGTGAGTTGCATTCATACATCGAAGTGCATTTTCCCAGAAGGCTTCTTTCCTGTTTTCGTCTGAAGATATTTCCTTTTTCTCCATAGCCCTCAATGAGCTCCCAAATATCACTTTGGAGAATCCACGACAATAGTGTTAGCAAACTGTTCCAAGAAGGGAAGGGTTGAACTCTGTGTGATGAAGTCACACATCAGATAGCAATCTCTCAGAAAGCTTCTCTCTAGTTATTATCTGAGGATATAAGGTTTTTCACCATGGGCCCCAAAGGACTCCCAAATATCAGTTTGCAGATTCCACGAAAAGAGTGTTAGCCAACTGCTCCTGAGGACTAAGTTGTAACTCTGTGAGCTGGATTGACAGATCACAAAGAAATTTATCAGAAAGCTAATCACACGTTTTGAACTGATGATATATCCTTTATCAGAGTAGGCCTCAATGCGAATCAAAGTAGCCCTTCTCAGGCTCCTCAAACAGTGTTAATGAACTGTTCCAGAAAACATAAGTGTAACTCTGTGAGATGAATTCAAACATCACCAAGAAGTTTCTGGCAAAGCTCCTTTCTAGTTTTCATCTGACTATATTTCCTTTGTAACCGGAAGCTTCATTGCGCTAAGAAGTATCCCATTGCAGATTTCACCAAAACTGTCCTAGCAAACTGATCACTGAAGAGAAAGGTGTAACTCTGTGAGTTGCATTCATACATCGAAGTGCATTTTCCCAGAATGCTTCTTTCCTGTTTTCGTCTGAAGATATTTCCTTTTTCACCATAGCCCTCAATGAGCTTCCAAATATCACTTTGCAGAATCCATGACAACAGTGTTAGCAAACTGTTCCAAGAAGGGAAGGGTGGATCTCTGTGTGATGAGTCATACATCAGAAAGCAATCTCTCATAAAGCTTCTCCCTAGTTATTATCTGAGGATATTTCCTTTTTCACAATGGGCTATGCTGTAACTCTGTGAGATGAATTCACAGATCACAAAGAAGTTTCTCAGAAAGCTTCTTTCACGTTTTGAACTGATGATATGTCCTTTATCAGTGTATACCTCAATGCAATCCAAAGTAACCCTTTTCAGGTTCCTCAAAGACAGTGTTAATGGACTGTTCCAGGAAACATAAGTGTAACTCTGTGAGATGAATTCACACATCACCGAGAAGTTTCTAAGAAAGCTTCTTTCTAGTTTTCATCTGAGGATATTTCCTTTGTCACCGTAAGCTTCACTGCGTGAAGAAGTATCCCATTGCAGATTTCAAGAAAACTGTGCTAGCAAACTGATCACTGAAGAAATGGTGTAACTCTTTGACTTGCATTCATACATCGAAGTGCATTTTCCCAGAAGGCTTCTTTCCAGTGTTTATCTGAAGATATTTCCTTTTTCACCATCGCCCTCAATGAGCTCCCAAAGATCGCTGTGCAGAATCCAAGACAACAGTGTTAGCAAACTGTTCCAAGAAGGGTAGGGTGGAACTCTGTGTGATGATGTCACACATCAGAAAGCAATCTCTCAGAAAGCTTCTCTCTAGTTATTATCTGGGGATATTTCCTTTTCACAATGGACCCCAAAGGGCTCCCAAATATCACTTTGCAGATTCCACGAAAAGAGTGTTACCCAACTGCTTCATGATAACGAAGTTGTAACTCTGTGAGATGAATTCACAGATCACAAAGAGTCTCTGAGAAAGCTTCTCTCACGGTTTTAACTGATGATATTTCTTTTATCAGCGTAGGCCTCAATGCGATCCAAAGTAACCCCTCTCAGGTTCCTCAAAGACAGTGTTAATGGACTGTTCCAGGAAATATAAGTGTAACTCTGTTTGATGAATTCAGACATCAAAAAGTAGTTTCTAGGAAAGCATCTTTCTAGTTTTCATCTGAGGATATTTCCTTGGTTAAAGTAAGCTTCATTGTGCTAAGAAGTATCCCATTGCAGATTTCAAGAAAACTGTGTTAGCAAACTGATCACTGAAGAGAAACGTGTCACTCTGTGAGTTGCATTCATACATCGAAGTGCATTTTCCCAGAAGGCTTTTTTCCAGTTTTTATTGGAAGATATTTCCGTTTTCATGATAGCCTTCAATGAGGTCCCAAATATCACTTTGCAGAATCCACGACAAAAGTGTTAGCAGACAGTTACAAGAAGGGAAGGGTGGAACTCTGTGTGATGAAGTCACACCTCAGAAAGCAATCTCTCAGAATGCTTCTCTCTAGTTATCATCTGAGGATATTTCCTTTTTCACAATGGCCCCCAATGGGCTCCAAATATTACTTTCCTTATTCCACGGAAAGAGTGTTAGCAAACTGCTTCATGAGGACTAAGTTTTAACCCTGTGAGATGAATTCATATATCACAAAGAAGTTTCTCAGAAAGCTTCATTCACGTTTTGAACTGATGATAATTCCTTTATCAGCGTAGGCCTCATTGCGATCCAAAGTTCGCCTTCTCAGGTTCCTCAAATACAGTGTTAATGGTCTGTTCCAGGAAACATAAGTGTAACTCTGTGAGATGAATTCACACATCACCAAGAGGTTTCTAAGAAACCTTCCTTCTAGTTTTCATCTGAGTGTATTTCCTTTGTCATCGTAAGCTTCATTGCACTAAGAAGTGTCCCATTGCTGATTTCAAGAAAACTGTGTTAGCAAACTGATCACTGAAGCGAAACGTGTAACTCTGTGAGTTGCATTCATACATCGAAGTGCATTCTCCCCAAAGGCTTCTTTCCAGTTTTTATCTGAAGATATTTCCTTTTTCAGGATAGCCTTCAGTGACCTCCCAAATAACACTTTGCAGAATCCATGACAATAGTGTTAGCAAACTATTCCAAGAAGGGAAGGGTGCAACTCTGTGTGATGAAGTCACACCTCAGAAAGCAACCTCGAAGAAAGTTTCTCTCTAGTTATTATCTGATTTGTTTCCTTTTTCACAATGGAACCCAATTTGCTCCCAAATATCACTTTGCAGATCCTACGAAAAGAGTGTTAGCAAACTGCTTCCTGAGATCTAAGCTATAACTCTGTGAGATGAATTCACAGATCACAAAGTAGTTTCTCAGAAAGCTTCTTTCACGTTTTAAACTGATGATATTTCCTTTATCAGCGTAGGCCTCAATGCGATCCAAAGTAGACCTTCTCAGTTTCCTGAAAGACAGTGTTAATGGACTGTTCCAGGAAACAAAAGTGTAACTCTGTGAGATGAATTCACATATCACCAAGAAGTTTCGTAGAAAGCTTCCTTCTAGTTTTCCTGAGAGGATATTTCCTTTGTCACCATAAGCCTCATTGCGCTAAGAAGTATCCCATTGCAGATTCCAAAAAAACTGTGTTAGCAAACTGATCACTGAAGAGAAAGGTGTCACTCTGTGAGTTGCATTCCTTCATCGAAGTGCATTTTCCCAGAAGGTTTCTTTGCAGTTTTTATCTGAAAATATTTCCTTTTGCACCATAGCAATCAATGAGCTCCCAAATATCACTTTGCAAGATCCACGAAAATAGTGTTAACAAACTGTTCCAAGAAGGGAAAGGTGCAACCGTGTGTGATGAAGTCACACATCAGAAAGCAATCTCTCAGAAACCTTCTCTCTAGTTTTTATCTGTGGATATTTCCTTTTTCACCACGGGATTCCAAATATCACTTTGCAGATTCCACGAAAAGAGGGTCAGCAAACTGCTTCCTGAGATCAAAGCCATAACTCTGTGAGATGAATTCTCAGATCACAAAGAAGTTTCTCAGAAAGTTTCTTTTACGTTTTGAACTGATGATATTTCCTTTATCAGCGGAGGCCTCAATGCTATCCAAAGTTGCCCTTCTCAGGTTCCTCAAAGACAGTGTTAATGGACTGTTCCAGGAAAGATAAGTGTAACTTGTGAGATGAATTCACATGTCCCCAAGAAGTTTCGAAGAAAGCTTCTATCAAGTTTTCATCTGTGGATATTTCCTTTGTCACCGTAAGCTTCATCGCGCTAAGAAGTATCCCATTGCAGATTTCAAGAAACTGTGTTAGCAAACAGATCACTGAAGACAAAGGTGTCACTCTGTGAGTTGCATTCATACCTCGAAGTGCATTTTCCCAGAAGGCTTCTTTCCAGATTTTATCTGAAGATATTTCCTTTTTCACCATAGCCCTCATTGAGCACCCAAATATCACTTTGCAGAATCTACAACAACAGTGTTCGCAACCTGTTCCAAGAAGGAAAGTGTGGAACTCTGTGTGATGAAGTCACACCTGAGAAAGCAATCTCTCAGAAAGCTTCTCTCTAGTTATTATCTGAGGATATTTCCTTTTTCACAATGGGCCCCAATGGGCTACCAAATATCACTTTGCAGATTCCACGAAAAGAGTGGTAGCACACTGCTTCCGGAGATCTAAGCTGTAACTCTGGGAGATGAATTCACAGATCACAAAGAAGTTTCTCAGAAAGCTTTTTTCACGTTTTGAACTGATGATATGTCCTTTAGCAGCGTATGCCTCAATGCGATCCAAAGTAGCCCTTCTGACGTTCCTCAAAGACAGTGTTAATGGAATGTTCTAGGAAATATAAATGAAACTCTGTGAGATGAATTCACACATCACCTAGAAGTTTCAAAGAAAGCTTCCTTCTAGTTTTCATCTGAGGATATTTCCTTTCTGAATGTAAGCTTCATTGCGCTAAGAGATATCCCCTTGCAGATTTCAAGAAAACTGTGTTAGCAAACTGATCACTGAAGAGAATGGTGTAACTCTGTGAGTTGAATTCATACATCGAAGTGCAATTTCCCGCAAGGCTTCCTTCCAGTTTTTATCTGAAGATATTTCCTTTTTCACCGTAGCCCTCAATAAGCACCCAAATATCACTTTGCAGAATCCACGACAACTGTGTTTGCAAAGTGTTCCAAGAAGGGAAGGGTGGAACTCTGTGTGATGAAGTCACACATCAGATAGTAATCTCTCAGAAAGCTTCTCTCTAGTTCTTATCTGATGATATATCGCTTTTCACCATGGGCCCCAATGGGCTCCCAAATATGACTTTGCAGATTGCACGAAAAGAGTGTTAGCAAACTGCTTCATGAGGACTAAGTTGTAACCCTGTGAGGTGAATTCACAGATCACAAAGAAGTTTCTCAGAAAGCTTCTTTCAATTTTAGAACTGATGATATTTCCTTTATTAGCATAGGCCTGAATGTGATCCTTCGTAGCCCTTCTCAGTTTCCTCAAAGACATTGTTAATGGACTGTTCCCGGAAACATAAGTGTAACTCTGTGAGATGAATTCACACATCACCAAGATGTTTCTAAGAGAGCTTCTTTCTAGTGTTCATCTGAGGATATTGCCTTTGTCACGGTAAGCTTCATTCTGCTAAGAAATATCCCATTGCAGATTTCAAGAAAACTGTGCTAGCAAACTAATCACTGAAGAGAAAGTTGCAACTCTGTGAATTGCATTCTTACATCGATGTGCATTTTAACAGAAGGCTTATATCCAGTTTTTATCTGAAAATATTTCCTTTTTCACCATAGCCTTCAATTAGCTCACAAATATCACTTGCCAGAATCCATGACAACAGTGCTAGCAAACTGTTCCAAGAAGGGAAGGGTGGAACTCTGGGTGATGAAGTCACACATCAGAAAGCAATGTCTCAGAAAGCTTCTCTCTAGTTATTATCTGAGGATATTTCCTTTTTCACAATGGGACCCAATGGGCTCCCAAATATCACTTTGCAGATTCCACGAAAAGAGTGTTAACAAACTGCTTCATGAGAACGAAGTTGAAACTCTCTGAGATGAATTCACAGATCACAAGGACGTTTCTCAGAAAGCTTCTTTCACGTTTTGAACTAATGATATTTCCCTTAACAGCGCAGGCCTCAATGGGATCCATAGTAGCCCTTCTGAGGTTCCTCAAAGACGGTGATAATGGACTGTTCCAGGAAACATAAGTGTAACTCTGAGAGGTGAATTCACACATCACCTAGAAGTTTCTAAGAAAAGTTCTTTCTAGATTTCATCTGAGGATATTTCCTTTGTCACCGTAAGCTTCATTGTGCAAAGAAGTATCACATTGCAGATTTCAAGAAAAATGTGTTAGCAAACTGATCACTGAAGAGAAACCTCTAACTCTGTGAGTTGCATTCATACATCGAAGTGCATTTTCCCAGAAGGCTTCTTTAAAGCTTTATCTGAGGATATTTCCTTTTTCACCATATCCCTCAAAGAGCTCCCAAATATCACTTTGCAGAATCCACGACAACTATGTAAGCAAACTGTTCCAAGAAGTTAAGGGTGAAACTCTGTATGAAGAAGTAACACATCAGAAAGCAATCTCTGAGAAAACTTCTCTCTAGTTATTATCTGAGGATATTTCCTTTTTCACAGTGGGCCCCAATGGGCTCCAAAATATCAATTTGCAGATTCCACGAAAAGAGTGTTAGCAAACTGCTTCATGAGGACTAAGTTGAAACTCTGTGAGATTAATTCACAGATCACAAAGAAGTTTATCAGAAAGCTTCTCTCAGTTTTTGATCAGATTACATTGCCTTTATCAGCGTAGGCCACAAAGCGATCCACAGCATCCCTTCTCAGGTTTTTCAAAGACAGTGTAATGGACTGTTCCAGGAAACATATCTGTAACCCTGTGAGATGAATTCATACATCACCAAGAAGTTTCTGGGAAAGCTTCTTTCTAGTTTTCTTCTGAGGATATTTCCTTTGTCACCGTAAGCTTCATTGCACTAAGAAGTATCCCATTGCAGATATCAAGAAAACTGTGTTAGCAAACTGATCACTGAAGAGAAAGGTGTAACTCTGTGAGTTGCATTCTTACATCGACGTGCATTTTCCCAGAAGTCTTTTTTCCAGTTTTTATCTTAAGATATTTCCCTTTTCACGATAGTCCTCAATGAGCTCCCAAATATCACCTTGCAGAATTCACGACAACAGTGTTAGCAAACTGTTCCAAGAACGGAAGGGCGGAACGCTGTGTGATGAAGTCACACATCAGAAAGCAATCTCTCAGAAAGCTTCTCTCTAGTTATTATCTGAGGATATTTCCTTTTTCCCAATGGGCCACAATGGACTCCCAAATATCACTTTGCATATTCCACGAAAAGAGTGTTAGCAAACTGCTTCCTGAGGTCTAAGCTGTAACTCTGGGAGATGAATTCACAGATCTCAAAGAAGTTTCTCAGAAAGCTTCTTTCCCGTTTTTAACTGATGATATTTCCTTTATCAGCGCAGTCCTCAATGCGATCCAAGGTAGCCATTCTCATGTTCCTCAAAGACAGTGTTAATGGACTGTTCCAGGATACATAAGTGTAACACTGTAAGATGAATTCACACATCACCAAGAAGTTTCTAAGAAAGTTTCTTTCTAGTTTTCATTTGAGGATATTTCCTTTGTCACAGTAACCTTCATTGCGCTAAGAAGTATCCCATTGCAGATTTCAAGAAAACTGTGTTAGCAAACTGATCACTGAAGAGAAAGGTGTAACTCTATGAGTTGCATTCATACATCGAAGTGCATTTTCCCAGAAGCCTTCTTTCCAGTTTTTATCTGAAGATATTTCTTTTTTAACCTTTGCCCTCAATGAGCTCCGAAATATCACTTTGCAGAATCCACGACAACAGTGTTAGCAAACTGTTCAAGAAGGGAAGGGTGGAACTCTGCGTGATGAAGTCACACATCACAAAGCAATCTCTCAGAAAGCTTCTCTCTAGCTATTGTCTGAGGATATTTCCTTTTTCACCATGGGCCCCAAAGGGCTCCCAAATATCACTTTGCAGATTCCACGAAAAGAGTATTAGCGAACTGCTTCATGAAGTCTAATTTGTAACACTGTGAGATGAATTCACAGACACAAAGAAGTTTCTCAGAAAGCTTCTTTCACGTTTTAAACTGATAATAATTCCTTTATCAGCATAGGCCTCAATGCAATCAAAGTAGCCCTTCTCAGGTTCCTCAAAGACTGTGTTAATGGACTGTTGCAGGAAACAGAAATGTAACTCTGTGAGATGAATTCACACATCACCAAGAGGTTTCTAAGAAAGCTTCTTTCTAGTTTTCTTTTTTTTTTTTTGCAGTCATTTCTCTCTTTTTCTTTTTTTTTTTTTTTTTTTTTTTTAACATATGTATACTTATGCCATGTTGGTGTGCTGCACCCATCAACTCGTCAGCACCCATCAATTCATCATTTATATCATGTATAACTCCCGAATGCAATCCCTCCCTCCTCCCCCCTTCCCCCTCCCCATGATAGGCCCCAGTGCGTGATGTTCCCCTTCCCGAGTCCAAGTGATCTCATTGTTCAGTTCCCACCTATGAGTGAGAACATGCGGTGTTTGGTTTTCTGTTCTTGTGATAGTTTGCTAAGAATGATGGTTTCCAGCTGCATCCATGTCCCTACAAAGGACGCAAACTCGTCCTTTTTTATGACTGCATAGTATTCCATGGTGTATATGTGCCACATTTTCTTCATGCAATCTGTCACAGATGGACATTTGGGTTGATTCCAAGTCTTTGCTATTGTGAATAGTGCCGCAATAAACATACGTGTACATGTGTCTTTGTAGTAGACTAATTTATAATCCTTTGGGTATATACCCAGTAGTGGGATGGCTGGGTCATATGGTACATCTAGTTCTAGATCCTTGAGGAATTGCCATACTGTTTTCCATAATGGTTGAACTAGTTTACAATCCCACCAACAGTGTAAAAGTGTTCCTATTTCTCCACATCCTCTCCAACACCTGTTGTTTCCTGACTTTTTAATGATTGCCATTCTAACTGGTGTGAGATGGTATCTCATTGTGGTTTTGATTTGCATTTCTCTGATGGCGAGTGATGATGAGCATTTTTTCATGTGTCTGTTGGCTGTATGAATATCTTCTTTTGAGAAATGTCTGTTCATATCCTTTCCCCACTTTTTGATGGGGTTGTTTGTTTTTTTCTTGTATATTTGTTTGAGTTCTTTGTAGATTCTGGATATTAGTCCTTTGTCAGATGAGTAGGTTGCAAAAATTTTCTCCCATTCTGTAGGTTGCCTGTTCACTCTGATGGTAGTCTCTTTTGCTGTGCAAAAGCTCTTTAGTTTAATTAGATCCCATTTGTCAATTTTGGCTTTTGCTGCCGTTGCTTTTGGTGTTTTAGACATGAAGTCCTTGCCCATGCCTATGTCCTGAATGGTATTACCTAGATTTTCTTCTAGGGTTTTTATGGTATTAGGTCTAACATTTAAGTCTCTAATCCATCTTGAATTAATCTTCGTATAAGGGGTAAGGAAAGGATCCAGTTTCAGCTTTCTACTTATAGCTAGCCAATTTTCCCAGCACCATTTATTAAATAGGGAATCCTTTCCCCATTTCTTGTTTCTCTCAGGTTTGTCAAAGATCAGATGGCTGTAGATGTGCGGTATTATTTCTGAGGACTCTGTTCTGTTCCATTGGTCTATATCTCTGTTTTGGTACCAGTACCATGCTGTTTTGGTTACTGTAGCCTTGTAGTATAGTTTGAAGTCAGGTAGCGTGACGCCTCCAGCTTTGTCCTTTTGACTTAGGATTGTCTTGGCAATGCGGGCTCTTTTTTGGTTCCATATGAACTTTAAAGCAGTTTTTTCCAATTCTGTGAAGAAACTCATTGGTAGCTTGATGGGGATGGCATTGAATCTATAAATAACCTTGGGGAGTATGGCCATTTTCACGATATTGATCCTTCCTATCCATGAGCATGGTATGTTCTTCCATTTGTTTGTGTCCTCTTTTATTTCACTGAGCAGTGGTTTGTAGTTCTCCTTGAAGAGGTCCTTTACATCCCTTGTAAGCTGGATTCCTAGGTATTTTATTTTCTTTGAAGCAATTGTGAATGGAAGTTCATTCCTGATTTGGCTCTCTGCTTGTCTGTTACTGGTGTATAAGAATGCTTGTCATTTTTGCACATTAATTTTGTATCCTGAGACTTTGCTGAAGTTGCTTATCAGCTTAAGGAGATTTTGGGCTGAGACGATGGGGTTTTCTAAATATACAATCATGTCATCTGCAAACAGGGACAATTTGACTTCTTCTTTTCCTAACTGGATACCCTTGATTTCTTTCTCTTGCCTGATTGCCCTAGCCAGAACTTCCAACACTATGTTGAATAGGAGTGGTGAGAGAGGGCATCCCTGTCTTGTGCCAGTTTTCAAAGGGAATTTTTCCAGTTTTTGCCCATTCAGTATGATATTAGCTGTGGGTTTGTCATAAATAGCTCTTATGATTTTGAGGTACGTTCCATCAATACCGAATTTATTGAGCGTTTTTAGCATGAAGGGCTGTTGAATTTTGTCAAAAGCCTTTTCTGCATCTATTGAGACAATCATGTGGTTCTTGTCTTTGGTTCTGTTTATATGCTGGATTACGTTTATTGATTTGCGAATGTTGAACCAGCCTTGCATCCCAGGGATGAAGCCCACTTGATCATGGTGGATAAGCTTTTTGATGTGCTGCTGAATCCGGTTTGCCAGTATTTTATTGAGAATTTTTGCATCAATGTTCATCAGGGATATTGGTCTAAAATTCTCTTTTTTTGTTGTGTCTCTGCCAGGCTTTGGTATCAGGATGATGTTGGCCTCATAAAATGAGTTAGGGAGGATTCCCTCTTTTTCTATTGATTGGAATAGTTTCAGAAGGAATGGTACCAGCTCCTCCTTGTACCTCTGGTAGAATTCAGCTGTGAATCCATCTGGTCCTGGACTTTTTTTGGTGGGTAGGCTATTAATTGTTGCCTCAATTTCAGAGCCTGCTATTGGTCTATTCAGGGATTCAACTTCTTCCTGGTTTAGCCTTGGGAGAGTGTAAGTGTCCAGGAAATTATCCATTTCTTCTAGATTATCTAGTTCATTTGCGTAGAGGCGTTTATAGTATTCTCTGATGGTTGTTTGTATTTCTGTGGGGTCAGTGGTGATATCCCCTTTATCATTTTTTATTGCATCTATTTGATTCCTCTCTCTTTTCTTCTTTATTAGCCTTGCTAGCGGTCTGTCAATTTTGTTGATCTTCTCAAAAAACCAACTCCTGGATTCATTGATTTTTTGGAGGGTTTTTTGTGTCTCTATCTCCTTCAGTTCGGCTCTGATCTTAGTTATTTCTTGCCTTCTGCTAGCTTTTGAATGTGTTTGCTCTTGCCTCTCTAGTTCTTTTAATTGTGATGTTAGAGTGTCAATTTTAGATCTTTCCTGCTTTCTCTTGTGGGCATTTAGTGCTATAAATTTCCCTCTACACACTGCTTTAAATGTGTCCCAGAGATTCTGGTATGTTGTATCTTTGTTCTCATTGGTTTCAAAGAACATCTTTATTTCCGCTTTCATTTCGTTATGTACCCAGTAGTCATTCAGGAGCAGGTTGTTCAGTTTCCATGTAGTTGAGCGGTTTTGATTGAGTTTCTTAGTCCTGAGTTCTAGTTTGATTGCACTGTGGTCTGAGAGACAGTTTGTTATAATTTCTGTTCTTTTACATTTGCTGAGGAGTGCTTTACTTCCAATTATGTGGTCAATTTTGGAATAAGTGCGATGTGGTGCTGAGAAGAATGTATATTCTGTTGATTTGGGGTGGAGAGTTCTATAGATGTCTATTAGGTCCGCTTGGTGCAGAGATGAGTTCAATTCCTGGATATCCTTGTTAACTTTCTGTCTCGTTGATCTGTCTAATGTTGACAGCGGAGTGTTGAAGTCTCCCATTATTATTGTATGGGAGTCTAAGTCTCTTTGTAAGTCTCTAAGGACTTGCTTTATGAATCTGGGTGCTCCTGTATTGGGTGCATATATATTTAGGAGAGTTAGCTCTTCCTGTTGAATTGATCCCTTTACCATTATGTAATGGCCTTCTTTGTCTCTTTTGATCTTTGATGGTTTAAAGTCTGTTTTATCAGAGACAAGGATTGCAACCCCTGCTTTTTTGTGTTCTCCATTTGCTTGGTAGATCTTCCTCCATCCCTTTATTTTGAGCCTATGTATGTCTCTGCATGTGAGATGGGTCTCCTGAATACAGCAGACTGATGGGTCTTGACTCTTTATCCAGTTTGCCAGTCTGTGTCTTTTAATTGGAGCATTTAGTCCGTTAACATTTAAGGTTAATATTGTTATGTGTGAACTTGATCCTGCCATTATGATATTAACTGGTTATTTTGCTCGTTAGTTGATGCAGTATTCTTCCTAGCCTCGATGGTCTTTACATTTTGGCATGTTTTTGCGATGGCTGGTACCGGTTGTTCCTTTCCATGTTTAGGGCTTCCTTCAGGGTCTCTTGTAAGGCAGGCCTGGTGTTGACAAAATCTCTAAGCCTTTGCTTATTTGTAAAGGATTTTATTTCTCCTTCACTGATGAAACTTAGTTTGGCTGGATATGAAATTCTGGGTTTAAAATTCTTTTCTTTAAGAACGTTGAAAATTGGCCCCCACTCTCTTCTGGCTTGTAGAGTTTCTGCCGAGAGATCTGCTGTTAGTCTGATGGGCTTCCCTTTGTGGGTAACCCGACCTTTCTCTCTGGCTGCCCTTAAGATTTTTTCCTTCATTTCAACTTTGGTGAATCTGGCAATTATGTGTCTTGGAGTTGCTCTTCTGGAGGAGTATCTTTGTGGCGTTCTCTGTATTTCCTGAATTTGAATGTTGGCCTGCCCTACTAGGTTGGGGAAGTTCTCCTGGATGATATCCTGAAGAGTGTTTTCCAACTTGATTCCATTTTCCCCCTCACTTTCAGGCACCCCAATCAGACGTAGATTTGGTCTTTTTACGTAATCCCACACTTCTTGCAGGCTTTGCTCATTTCTTTTTCTTCTTTTTTCTTTTGGTTTCTCTTCTCGCTTCATTTCATTCATTTGATCCTCAATCGCTGATACTCTTTCTTCCAGTTGATCGAGTCGGTTACTGAAGCTTGTGCATTTGTCACGTATTTCTCGTGTCATGGTTTTCATCTCTGTCATTTCGTTTATGATCTTCTCTGCATTAATGAGTCTAGCTGTCAATTCTTCCACTCTTTTTTCAAGATTTTTAGTTTCTTTACGCTGGGTACGTAATTCCTCCTTTAGCTCTGATAAGTTTGATGGACTGAAGCCTTCTTCTCTCCTCTCGTCCAAGTCATTCTCTGACCAGCTTTGATCCATTGCTGGCGATGGGCTGCGCTCCTTTGCAGGGGGAGATACGCTCTTATTTTTTGAATTTCCAGCTTTTCTGCCCTGCTTCTTCCCCATCTTAGTGGTTTTATCTGTCTCTGGTCTTTGATGGTGGTGATGTACTGATGGGGTTTTGGTATAGGTGTCCTTCCTGTTTGATAGTTTTCCTTCTGACTGTCAGAAGGACTGTCTGTTGGTCTGTTGGAGATTGCTTGAGGTCCACTCCAGACCCTGTTTGCCTGGGTATCAGCAGCAGAGGTTGCCGAAGATAGAATATTGCTGAACAGCGAGTGTACCTGTCTGATTCTTCCTTTGGAAGTTTCCTCTCAGGGGTGTACTCCACCGTGTGAGGTGTGGGGTGTCAGACTGCCCCTAGTGGGGGATTTCTCCCAGCTAGGCTACTCAGGGGTCAGGGACACACCTGAGCAGGCAGTCTGTCCGTTCTCAGATCTCAACCTCCGCGTTGGGAGATCCACGGCTCTCCCCAAAGCTGTCAGACAGAGTCGTTCGCGTCTGCACCGGCTCCCGCTACTTCCCCTGTTGGTCTTCAGCTGTGCGCTGTCCCCAGAGGTGGAGACTACAGAGACAGGCAGGCTTCCTTGAGCTGCTGTGAGCTCCACCCAGTTCGAGCTTCCCAGCGGCTTTGTTTACCTACTTAAGCCTCAGCAATGGCGGGCGCCCCTCCCCCAGCCTCGCTGCTGCCTTGCCGATAGATCGCGGCAGACTGCTGTGTTAGCAGTGAGGGGGGCTTCGTGGGCGTGGGACCCTCCCGGCCAGGTGTGGGGTATATTCTCCTGGTGTGCCTGTATGCTTACAGCGCAATATTGGGGTGGGAGTTACCCGATTTTCCAGGTGTTGTGTGTCTCAGTTCCCCTGGCTAGGAAAACGGATCCCCTTCCCCCTTGCGCTTCCAGGTGAGTCGATGCCTCACCCTGCTTCAGCTCTCGCTGGTCAGGCTGCAGCAGCTGACCAGCACCGATTGTCCGGCACTCCCTAGTGAGATGACCCCAGTACCTCAGTCAAAAATGCAGAAATCACCTGTCTTCTGTGTCGCTCGCGCTGGGAGTTGGAGACTGGAGCTGTTCCTATTCCGCCATCTTGCTCCGCCCCCTCTAGTTTTCATCTGAGGATATTTCCTTTGTCACCGTAACCTTCATTGGGCTAAGAAATATCCCCTTGTAGAGTTCAAGAAAACTGTGTCAGCAAACTGATCCCTGAAGAGAATCGTGTAACTCTGTGAGTTGCATTCATACATCGAAGTGCATTTTCCTAGAAGGCTTCTTTCCAGTGTTTATCTGAAGATATTTCCTTTTTCACCAAAGGCCTCAATGAGCTCCCAAATATCACTTTGCAGAATCCACCACAACCGTGTAGGCAAACTGTTCCAAGAAGGGAAGGGTGGATCTCTGTGTGATGAAGTCACACATCAGAAAGCAATCTCTCAGATAGCTTCTCTCTAGTTATTATCTGAGGATATTTCCTTTTTCACCATAGCCCTCAATGAGCTCCCATATATCACTTTGCAGAATCCACGACAACAGTGTTAGCAAACTGTTCCAAGAAGGCAAGGGTGGAACTCTGTGTGATGAAGTCACACATTAGAAAGCAATCTCTCAGAAAGCTTCGCACTAGTTATTATCTGAGGATATTTCCTTTGTCACAATGGGCCCCAATGGGTTACCAATAATCACTTTGCAGAATCCACGACCACAGTGTTAGCAGACTGTTCCAAGAAGGAAAGGGGGGAACTCTGGGTGATTAAGTCACACATCAGAAAGCGATCTCTCAGAAAGCTTCTCACTAGTTATTATCTGAGGATATTTCCTTTTTCACAATGGGCCCCAATGGGCTCCCCAATATCACTTTGCACATTCCACGAAAAGAGTGTTAGCAAACTGCTTCCTGAGATCTAAGTTGTAACTCTGTCAGATGAATTCACAGATCACAAAGAAGTTTCTCAGAAAGCTTCCTTCACGTTTTGAACTGATGATATATCCTTTATCAGCCGAGGCCTCAATGCGTTCCAAAGTAGCCTTTCACAGGTTCCTCAAAGACAGTGTTAATGGACAGTTCAGGAAATATAAGCGTAACTCTGAGAGGTGAATTCACACATCACCTAGAAGTTTCTAAGAAAAGTTCTTTCTAGATTTCATCTGAGGATATTTCCTTTGTCACCATAAGCTTCATTGCGCAAAGAAGTATCACATTGCAGATTTCAAGAAAAATGTGTTAGCAAACTGATCCCTGAAGAGAAAGATGTAACTCTGTGAGTTACATTCATTCATGGAAGTGCATTATCCCAGAAGGCTTCTTTCCAGGTTTATCTGAAGATATTTCCTTTTTCACCATAGCCCTAAATGAGCTCCCAAATATCACTTTACAGAATCCAGGATAACTGCGTTAGAAAAATGTTCAAGAAGGGAAGGGTGGAACTCTGTATGATGAAGTCACACCTCAGAAAGCAATCTCTCAAATAACTTCTCGCTACTAATTATTTGAGGATATTTCCTTTTTCACAATGGGCCTCAATGGGCTTCCAAATATCACTTTGCAGATTCACGAAAAGAGTGTTAGCAAACTGCTTCATGAGGACTAAGATGTAACTCTGTGAAATGAATTCACAGATCACAAAGAACTTTCTCAGAAAGCTTCTCTTACATTTTCAATTGATTATATTTCCTTTATCAGCGTAGGCTTCAATGAGACACAAAGTAGCCCTTCTCAGGTTCCTCAAAGACAGTGTTAATGGACTGTTCCAGGAAACATAAGTCTAACTCTGTGAGATGAATTCACACATCACCAAGACGTTTCTAAGAAAGCTTTTTTCTAGTTCTCATCTGAGGATATTTGCTTTGTCACCGTAAACTTCATTGCGCTAAGAAATATCCCACTGCAGATTTTAAGAAAACTGTGTTAGCAAACTGATCACTGAAGAGAAAGGTGTAACTCTTTGAGTTGCATTCCTACATCGAAGTGTACTTTCTCAGAAGGCTTCTTTCTGTTTTTATTTGAAGATATTTACTTTTACACGATAGCCCTCAAAGAGCTCCCAAATATCACTTTGCAGAATCCACGACTACTGTGTTAGCAAACTGCTCCAAGAAGGGAGTGGTGGAACTCTGTGCGATGAAGTCACACATCAGAAATCAATCTCTGAGAAAGCTTCTCTCTAGTTATTATCTGAGGATATTTCCTTTTTCACAATGGGCCCCAATGGGCCCCCAAATACCACGTTGCAGTTTCCACGTACAGAGTGTTAACAAACTGCTTCCTGAGGTCTAAGCTGTAACTCTGTGAGATGAATTCACAGATCACAAAGAACTTTCTCAGAAAGCTTCTTTCACGTTTTGTACTAATGATATTTCCTTTATAAGCGTAGACCTCAATGCAATCCCAAGTTGCCCTTCTCAGGTTCCTCAAAGACAGTGTCAATGGACTGTTCCAGGAAACATAAGTGCAACTCTGTGAGATGAATTCATACATCACCAAGAAGTTTATAAGAAATCTTCCTTCTAGTTTTCATCTGAGGATATTTCCTCTGTCACCGTAAGCTTCATTGCGCTAAGAAGTATCCCACTGCAGATTTCAAGAAAACTCTGTTAGGCAACTGATCACTGAAGCAAAACGTGTAACTCAGTGAGTGACATTCATACATCGAACTGCATTTTTCCAGAAGAGTTCTTTCCAGTTTTTATCTTAAGGTATTTCCTTTTTCACCATAGCCCTCAAAGAGCTATGAAATATCACTTTGCAGAATCCACGACAACTGTGTTAGCAATCTATTCCAAGGAGGGAAGCGTGGAACTATGTGTGTTGAAGTCACACCTCAGAAAGCAATCTCTCAGAAAGCTTCTCTCTAGTTTTTATCTGAGGATATATCCTTTGTCACAATGGGCCCCAAAGGGCTCAAAAATGTCACTTTGCAGATTCCACGAAAAGAGTGTTAGCAAACTGCTTCCTGATGTCTAAGCTGTAACTCTGTGAGATGAATTCACAGAACACAAAGAAGTTTCTCAGAAAGCTTCTTTCACGTGTTTAACTGATGATATTTCCTTTTCAGCGCAGGCCTCAATGCGATCCAAAGTAGCGCTTCTCAGGTTCCTCAAAGACAGTGTTAATGGACTGTTCCAGGAAACATAAGTGAAACTCTGTTAGATGAATTCACACATCACCAAGAAGTTTCAAGGAAAGCTTCTTTCTGGTTTTCATCTGGGGATATTTCCTTTGTCACCGTAAGCTTCATTGCGCTAAGAAGTATCCCACTGCAGATTTCAAGAAAACTGTTAGGAAACTGATCAATGAAGAGAAAGGTGTCACTCTGTGAGTTGCATTCATGCATCGAAGTGCATTTCTCCAGAAGGCTTCTTTCCAGTATTTATCTGAAGATATTTCCTTTTCACCGTATTTCTCAAAGAGCTACTGATATCACTTTGCAGAATCCACGACAACTGTGTTAGCAAACTGTTACAAGTAGGGAAGGGTGGAACTCTGTCTGATGAAGTCACACATCAGAAAGCATTCTCTCAGAAAACTTCTCTCTAGTTATTATCTGAGGATATTTCCTTTTTCACAATGCGCCCCAATTGGCTTCCAAATATCACTTTGCAGATTCCACGAAAAGAGTGTTAGCAAACTGCTGCCTGAGGTCTAAGCTGTAACTCTGTGAGATGAATTCATAGTTCAGAAAGAAGTTTCTCAGAAAGCGTCTTTCACGTTTTGAACTGATGATTTTTCCTTTTTCTACGTAGGCCTCAATGTGATCCAAATTAGCCATTCTCAGGGTCCTGAAAGACAGTGTTAATGGACTGGTCCAGGAAACATAAGTGTAACTCTGTGAGATGAATTCCCACATCACCAAGAAGTTTCTAAGAAAGCTTCCTTCTAGTTTTCATCAGAGGATATTTCCTTTGTCACCGTAAACTTCAATGCACTAAGAAGTATCGCATTGCAGATTTTAAGAAAACCTTGTTAACAAACTGATCCCTGAAGTGAAACGTGTAACTCTGTGAGTTGCATTCATACATGGAAGTGCATTTTCCCAGAAGGCTTCTTTCCAGGTTTTATCTGAAGATATTTCCTTTTTCACCATAGCCCTCAAAGAGCTACGAAATATCACATTGCAGAGTCCACGACAACTGTGTTAGCAAACTGTTCCAAGAAGGGAAGGGTGGAACTCTGTGTGATGAAGTCACACATCAGAAAGCAATCTCTCAGAAAGATTCTCTCTAGTTATTATCTGAGGATATTTCCTTTTTCACAATGGGCCCCAATGGGCTCCCAAATATCACTTTGTAGGTTCCACCCAAAGAGTGTTAGCAATTTGCTTCCTGAGGACTAAGTTGCAACTCTGGTAGATGAATTCACGGATCACAAAGAAGTTTCTCAGAAAGCTTCTTTCGCGTTTTGATCTGATGATATTTCCTTTCTCAGCATAGGCCTCAATGCATTGGAAAATAGCCCTTCTCAGGTTCCTCAAAGACAGTGATAATGGACCGTTCCAGGAAACATAAGTGTAACTCTGTGAGATGAATTCACTCCTCACCAAGAAGTTTCTAAGAAAGCTTCTTTCTAGTTTTCATCTGAGGATATTTCCTTTGTCACTATAAGTTTCATTGCACTAAGAAGTATTCCATTGCAGATTTCAAGAAAACTGTTAGGAAACTGATCACTGAAGAGAAAGGTGTAACTTTATGAGTTCCATTCATACATCGAAGTGCATTTTCCCAGAAGGCTTCTTTCCAGTTTTTATCTGAAGATATTTCCTTTTTCCAAGGTGCCCTCAATGCGTTCCCAAATATCACTTTGCAGAATCCACGACAACTGTGTTCGTACACACTTCCAAGAAGGGAACGTTGGAACTCTGTGTGGTGAAGTCACACATCAGAAAGCAATCGCTCAGAAAGCTTCTCTCTAATTACTATCTGAAGATATTTCCTTTTTCACAAGGGGCCCCAATGGGCTCCCAATATCAATTTGGAGACTCCACGAAAAGAGTGTTAGCAAACTGCTTCATGAGGACAAAGTTGTTACTCTGTGAGATGAATTCAGGATCACAAAGAAGTTTCTTAGAAAGCTTCTTTCAGGTTTTGAACTGATGATATTTCCTTTATCATCGTAGTCCTCTATGAGATCCAAAGGAGCCCTTCTCAGGTTCGTCAAAGACAGTGTTAATGGACTGTTCCAGGAAACATAAGTTTAACTCTGTGAGATGAATTCACACATCATCAAGAAGTTTCTAAGAGAGCTTCTTTCTATTTTTCATCTGAGGATATTTCCTTTGTCACCGTAAGCTTCACTGCACTAAGAAGTATTCCACTGCAGATTTCAAGAAAACTGTTAGGAAACTGATCACTGAAGAGAAATGTTTAACTCTCTGAGTTGCATTTATACAACGAAGTGCATTTTTCCAGAAGGCTTCTTTCCAGTTTTTATCAGAACATATTTCTTTTTTCACCATAGCCCTCAATGAGCTCCCAAATATCACTTTTCAGAATCCATGACAACTGTGTTAGCAAACTCTTCCTAAGAAGGGAAGGGTGGAACTCTGTGTGATGAAGTCACACATCAGAAAGCAATCTCTGAGAAAGCGTCTCTCTAGTTATTATCTGAGGATATTTCCATTTTCACAAGGGGCCCCAATGGGCTCCCAAATATCACTTTGCAAATTACACGAAAAGAGTGTTAGCAAACTGCTTCAAGAGGACTAAATTGTAACTCTGTGAGATGAATTCACAGATCACTAAGAAGTTTCTCGAAAAGCTTCTTTGACGTTTTGAACTGATGATATTTCCTTAATCACCATAGGCCTCAATGCATTCCAAAGGAGCCCTTCTCAGGTTCCTCAAAGACAGTGTTAATGGACTGGTCCAGGAAACATAAGTGTAACTCTCTGAGATGAATTCACACATCACCAAGAAGTTTCTAAGAAAGCTTCTTTCTAGTTTTCTTCTGAGGATATTTCCTTGTCACCGTAAGCTTCATTGCGCTAAGAAGTATTCCATTGCAGATTTCAACAAAACTGTTAGGATACTGATTACTGAAGAGGAAGGTGTAACTCTGTGAGTTGCATTCCTGCATCGAACTGCATTTTCCTGGAAGGCTTCTTTCCAGTTTTTATCTGAAGATATTTCGTTTTTCACCATCGCCCTCAATGATTTCCCAAATAACACTTTTTAGAATCCACGACACTGTGTTAGCAATCTGTTCCAAGAAGGGAAGGGTGGAATTCTTTGTGATGAAGTCACACATCACAAAGCAATCTCTCAGAAAGCTTCTCTCTAGTTATTATCTGAGGACATTTCCTTTTTCACAATGGGCCCTAATGGGCTCCCAAATATCACTTTGCAGATTCCATGAAAAGAGTGTTAGCAAACTGCTCCCTGAGGTCTAAGCTTTAAATCTGTGAGATTGAATTCACGGATCACAAAGAAGTTTCTCAGAAAGCTTCTTTCACGTTTTGAACTGATGATATTTCCTTTATCAGCGTAGGCCTCAATGTGATCCATAGTAGCCCTTCTCATGTTCCTCTAACACAGTGATAATGGACTTTTGCAGGAAACATGAGTGTAATTCTGTGAGATGAATTCACACATCACGAGGAAGTTTCCAGGAAAGTTTCTTTCTGCTATACATCTGAGGATATTTACTTTGTCACCGTAAGCTTCCTTACGCTAAGAAGTATCCCATTGCAGATTTCAAGAAAACTGTCTTAGCAAACTGATCACTGAAGAGAACCGTATAACTCTGTGAGTTGCATTCGTACATCACAAAGAAGTTTCTAATAAGCTTCCTTCTAGTTTTCATCTGAGATATTTCCTTTGTCCCCATAAGCTTCATTGAGCTAAGAAGAATCCCATTGCTGATTTCAAGAAAACTGTGTTAGCAAACTGATCACTGAAGAGAAAGATGTAACACTGTGAGGTGCATTCATACATCGAAGTGCATTTTCAAAGAAAGCTTCTTTCCAGTTTTTATCTAAGATATTTCTTTTTCACCATCGCCCTCAAAGAGCTCCCAAATAGCACTTTGCAGTATCCACGACAACAGTGTTAGCAACCTGTTCCAAGAAGGGAAGGGTGGAACTCTGTGTGATGAAGTCACACCTCAAGAAGCAATCTCTTAGAAAGCTTATCTCTAGTTCTTACATGGGGATATTTCCTTTTTCACAATGGGCCCCAATGGGCTCTCAATTATCACTTGGAAGATACCACGAATAGAGGGTAAGCAAACTGCTTCCTGAGGTCTAAGTTGTAACACTGTGAGATGAATTCACAGATCACAAAGTAGATTCTCAGAAAGCTTCCCTCACGTTTTCAACTGATGATATTTCCTTTATCAGCGTAGACCTCAATGCGATCCAAAGTAGCCCATCTCAGGGTCCTCAAAGACAATGTTAATGGACTGTTCCAGAAAACATAAGTGTAACTCTGTGAGATGGATTCAAACATCACGAAGAAGAGTTTCTAGGAAAGCTTCTTTGTAGTTTTTATCTGAGGATATTTCCTTTGTCACCCTCAGCTACATTGAGCTAAGAAGTATGCCATTGCAGTTTTCAAGAAAACTATGTTAGCAAATTTATCACTGAAGAGAAAGGTGTAACTCTGTGAGTTCCATTCATACATAGAAGTGCATTTTTCCAGAAGGCTTTTTTCCAGTTTTTATCTGAAGATATTTCCTTTTTCACCATAGCCTCACTGAGCTCCCAAATTTCACTTTGCAAAATCCACGACTACTGTGTTAGCAAACTGTTAAAAGTAGGGAAGGGTGGAACTCTCTGTGATGAAATCACACATCAGAAATCAATCTCTCAGAAAGCTTCTCTTTAGTTATCATCTGAGGATATTTCCTTTTTAACAATTGGCCACATTGGGCTCCCAAATATCATTTTCCAGATTCCAAAAGAAGAGTGTTAGCAAACTGTTTCCTGAGGTCTAAGCTATAACTCTGTGAGATGAATTGACAGGTCATAGGAAGTTCCTCAGAAAGCTTCTTTGACGTTTTCAACTGATGATATTTCCTTTATCAGTGTAGGCCTCAAAGCGAACCAAAATACCCCTTCTCACGTTCCTCAAAAACAGTGTTACTGGACGGTTCCAGGAAACATAAGTGTAACTCTGTGAGATGAATTCACACGTTACCAAGAATTTTCTAAGATAGCTTCCTTCTAGTTTTAATCTGAGGATATTTCCTTTGTCACCGTAAGCTTCATTGCGCTAAGAAATATCCCAATGCAGATTTCAAGAAAACTGTGTTAGCAAATTTTATCACTGAAGAGAAAGGTGTAACTCTGTGAGTTGCATTCATACATCAAAGTGAATTTTCCCAGAAGGCTTCTTTCAGTTTTTATCTGAATGTATTTCCTTTTTCACCATAGCCTTCAATGATCTCCCAAATATCACTTTGCAGAATCCAGGACAACTGTGTTAGCAAACTGTTCCAAGAAGGGAAGGGTGGAACTCTGTGTGAAGAAGTCACACATCAGAAAGCAATCTCTCAGGAAGCTATCTCTCTAGTTATTATCTGAGGATATTTCCTTTTTCACAATGGGCCCCAATAGGCCTTCCAAATATCACTTTGCAGATTTCCACGAAAAGAGTGTTAGGCAAACTGCTTCATGAGGACTAAGTGTAACTCTGTGAGATGTATTCACAGAGTCACAAAGAAGTTTTCTCAGAAAGCTTCTTTCACGTTTTGAACTGATGATATTTCCTTTATCAGAGTAGGTCTCAAGGCGATCCAACATACCCTTCTCAGGTTCCTCAAAGACAGTGTCATTACACTGTAATGCACTGTTTCCAGGAAACAATAAGTGTAACTCTGTGAGATGAAATCACACATCATCAAGAAGTTTCTAAGAAAGCTTCTTTCTAATTTTCATCTGAGGATATTCCTTGTCACTGTAAGCTTCATTGCGCTAAGAAGTATCCCATGCAGATTTCAAGAAAACTGTGTTAGCAACCTGAACACTGAAGAAAAAGTTGTAACCTTGTGAACTTGCATTCTACGTCGAAGTGCATTTTCCCAGAAGGCTTCTTTCCAGTTTTTATCTGAGGATATTTCCTTTTTCACCCTCGCCCTCAATGAGTTAGAATATCACTTTCCAGAATCCCCGACAACTGTGTTAGCAAAACAATGTTCCAAGAAGGGAAGGGTCGAACTCTGTGTGTGATGAAGTCACTCCTCAGGAAGCAATATCTTAGAAAGCTTATCTCTATTATTACATGCGGGATATTTCCTTTTTCACTCATGGGCCCCAATGGGCTCCCAACTTATCACTTGGAAGTATACCACGAATAGAGGGTAAGCAAACTGCTTCCTGAAGTCTAAGTGTAAACTGTGAGATGAATTCACCGTCACAAAGAAGATTCTCAGAAGCTTCCCTCACGTTTTGAACTGATGATATCCTTTATCGCGTAGACCTCAATGCGATCCAGTAGCCCATCTCAGGTCCTCAAAGACCATTGTAATGGACTGTTCCAGGAAACATAAGTGTAACTCTGTGAGATGGATTCAAACATCACCAAGAGTTTCTAGGAAAGTTCTTTAGTTTTTATCTGAGGATATTCCTTTGTCACCGTCAGCTTCATTGAGCTAAGAAGTATCCCATTGCAGGTTCAAGAAAACGTGTTAGGAAACTGATCACTGAAGGAAAGGTGTAATCTGTGAGTTGCATTCATACATGAAGTGCACTTCCCAGAAGGCTTCTTTCCAGTTTTTATCTGAATATTTCCTTTTTCACCATAGCCCTCAATGAGCTCCCAAATATCACTTGCAGAATCCACGACAACAGTGTTAGCAAACTGTTCCAAAAGAGAAGGGTGGAACTGTGTGATGAAGTTCACCTCAGAAGCAATCTCTCAGACGACTCTCTCTAGTTATTATCTGAGGATATTTCCTTTTTCACAATGGGCCCCAATGGGATCCCAAATATCACTTTGCAAGTTCCTCGAAAAGAGTGTTAGCAAACTGCTACAGGAGGACTAAGGTGTAACTGTGTGAGATGAATTCACAGATCACAAAGATGTTTCTCAGAAAGCTTCTTTCACGTTTTGAACAGATGATACTTCCTTTATCAGCGTAAGCCTCAATGTGATCAAATGTAACCCTTCTCGGGTTCCTCAAAGACGGTGTTAATGGAATGTTCTCGGAAACACAAGTGTAATTCCGTGAGATGAATTCACACATCACCAAGAAGTTTCTAAGAAAGCTTCTTTCTACTTTTCATATGAGGATATTTCCTTTGTCACTGTAAGCTTCATTGCACTAAGAAGAATCCCATTGCAGATTTCAAGAAAATTGTGTTAGCAAACTGATCAGTGAAGGAAAAGGTGCCACTCCGTGTGTTGCATTCATACATCGAAGTGCATTTTCCCAGAAGGCTTCTTTCCAGGTTTTATCTGAAGATATTTCCTTTTTCACCATAGCCCTCAAAGAGCTACGAAATATCACATTGCAGAGTCCACGACAACTGTGTTAGCAAACTGTTCCAAGAAGGGAAGGGTGGAACTCTGTGTGATGAAGTCACACCTCAAAAAGCAATGTCTCGGAAAGCTTCTCTCTAGTTATTATCTGAGGATATTTCCTTTTTCACAATGGGCCCCAATGGGCTCCCAAATATCACTTCGCCGATTCCACGTAAAGAGTTTAGCAAACTGCTTCATGAAGACTAAGTTGTAACACTGTGAGATGAACTAACAGATCACAAAGAAGTTTCTCAGAAAGCTTCCCTCACTTTTTCAACTGCTTATATTTCCTTTATCAGCGTAGGCCTCAATGCAATCTAAAGGAGCCCTTCTCAGGTTCCTCAAGGACAGTGTTAATGGACTGATCCCAGAAACATAAGTGTAACTCTGTGAGATGAATTCACACATCACCAAGAAGTTTCAAAGAAAGCTTCTTTCTCGTTTTCATCTGAGGATGTTTCTTTGTCACCATAGGCTTCATTGCACTAAGAAATATAACATTGCAGATTTCAGAAAACTGTTAGGAAGCTGATCACTGAAGAGAAAGGTGTAACTCTGTTAGTTGCATTCATACATCGAAGTGCACTTTCCCAGAAGGCTTCTTTCCAGTTTTTATTTGAAGATATTTACTTTTTCACCATAGCCCTCAAAGAGCTCCCAAATATCACTTTGCAAAATCCATGACAACTGTGTTAGCAATCTTTTCCAAGAAGGGAAGGGTGGAACTCTGTGTGGTGCAGTCACACATGAGAAAACAAACTCTCAGAAAGCATCTCTCTAGTTATTATCTGAGGATATTTCCTTTTACAAAATGGGCCCCAATTGGCTCCCAAATATCACTTTGCAGATTCCACGAAAAAGTGTTAGCAAACTGCTTCATGAGGACTAAGTTTTATCACTTTGAGATGAATTCACAGATGACAAAGAAGTTTCTCAGAAAGCTTCTTTCACGTTTTGAACTGATGATATCTCCTTCATCAGTGTAGGCCCCAATGCGATAAAAAGTAGCCCTTCTTTGGTACCTCAAAGACAGTGTAAATGGACAGTTACCGGAAAAATAAGTGTAAATATGTGATATGAATTCACACATCACCAAGAAGTTTCTCAGAAAGCTTCTCTCTAATTTTCATCTGAAATATTTCCTTTGTCACCGTAAGCTTCATTGCGATAAGAAGTATCCCATTGCAGATTTCAAGAAAACTGTGTTAGGAAACTGATCACTGAAGAGAAAGTTGTAACTCTGCGAGTTGCATTCATACATCGAAGTGCATTTTCCAGAATGCTCTTTTCCAGTTTTTATCTGAAGATATTTCCTTTTCCCCATAGCCCTCAATGATCTCCCAAATATCACTTTGCAGAATCCACGACAACTATGTTAGCAAACTCTTCCAAGAAGGGAAGGGTGGAACTCTGTGTCATGAAATCACACATCAGAAAGCAATCTCTCAGAAAGCTTCTTTCTAGTTATTATCTGAGGATATTCCCTTTTTCATAATGGGCCTCAATGGGCTCCCAAATTTCACTTTGCAGATTCCACGAAAGAGTGTTAGCAAATGCTTCATGAGGACTAAGTTGTAACTCTGTGAGATGAATTCACAGATTACAAAGAAGATTCTCAGAAAGGTAATCTCACGTTTTCAACTGATGATATTTGCTTTATCAGCGTAGGCCTAAATGCCATCCAAAGTAGCCCTTCTCAGATTCCTCAAAGACAGTGTTAATGGACTGTTCCCAGAAAAATAAGTCTAACCATTTGAGATGAATTAACACATCACCAAGAAGTTTCTGAGAAAGCTTCTTTCTAGTTTTCATCTGAGGATATTTCCTTTGTCACTGTAAGCTTCATTGCGTTAAGAATTATCCCATTGCAGATTTCAAGAAAACTGTGTTAGCATATAGATCTCTGAAGAGAAACGTGTAACTCTATGAGTTGCATTCATACATCGAAGTGCATTTTCCAGAAGGCTTCTTTCCAGTTTTTATCTGAAGATATTTCCTTTTTCACCAAAACCCTCAATGAGCTCCAAAATATCACTTGACGGAAACCACAACAACAGTGTTAGCAAACTGTTCCAAGAAGGGAAGGGTGGAACTCTGTGAGATGAATTCACACATCACTAAGAAGTTTCTACGAAAGGTTTTTCTACTTTTCATCTGAGGATATTTCGTTTGTCACCATAAGCTTCATTGCGCTAAGAACTATCCCATTGCAGATTTCAAGAAAACTGTGTTAGCAAACTGATCGCTGAAGAGAAACGTGTAACTCTGTGAGTTGCATTCAGACATCCAAGTGCACTTTCCCAGAAGGCTTTTTTCCAGTTTTTATCTGAAGATATTTCCTTTTTCACCATAACACTCAATGAGCTCCCAAATATCTCTTTGCAGAATCCACGACAACAGTGTTATTAAACAGTTTCAAGAAGGGAAGAGTGGAAATCTGTGTGATGAAGACACACATCAGAAAGCCATCTCTCAGAAAGCTTCCCTCTAGTTATTATCTGAGGATATTTCCTTTCTCAAAATGGGCCCCAGTGGGCTCCCAAATATCACTTTGCAGATTCCACCAAAGAGTGTTAGCAAATACTGCATGAGGACTAAGTTGTAACTCTGTGAGATGAATTCACAGATCACAAAGTAGTTTCTCAGAAAGCTTCTGCGACGTTTTGAACTTATGATATATCCTTTATCAGCGTAGTCCTCAATGCGATCCAAAATAATCCCTCTCGGTTTCCTCAAAGAAAGTGTTAATGGACTGTTCCCAGAAACATAAGTGTAACTCGGTGAGATGAAGTCACACATCACCAAGAAGTTTCTAGGAAAGCTTCTTTCTAGTTTTCATCTGAGGATATTTCCTTTGTCACTGCAAGCTTCATTGAGCTAAGAAGTATCCAATTGCAGATTTCAAGAAAACTGTGTAAAGAAACTGATCATGAAGAGAAACTTGTAACTCTGTGAGTTGCATCTATACATCGTAATGCATTTTGCCAGAAAGATTCTTTCCAGTTTTTATCTGAAGATATTCCCTTTTTCACCCCTAGTCCTCAATGAGCTCCCAATTATCACTTGGAAGAATCCACGACAACAGTGTTAGCAAACTGTTCCAAGAAGTGATGGGTGGAACTCTGTGTGATGAAGCCACACATCAGAAAGCAATCTCTCAGAAAGCCTCTCTCTAGTTATTATCTGAGGATATTTCCTTTTTCACAATGGGCCCCAATGCACTCCCAAGTACCACCTTGCAGATTCCACGAAAAGAGTGTTAGCAAACTGCTGCCTGAGGTCTAAGCTGTAACACTGTGAGATGAACTCATAGATCACAAAGGAGTCTCTCAGAAAGCTTCACTCACTTTTTGAACTGATGATATTTCCTTTGTCAGCGTAGACCTCAATGTGATCCAACGTAGCCTTTCTCAGGTTCTTCAAAGACAGTGTTAATGGACTGTTCCAGGAAACATAAGTGGAATTCTGTGAGACGAATTCACACACCAGCAAGAAGTTTCTAGGCATGCTTCTTTCTACTTTTTATCATAGGATATTTCCTTTGTCACCGTAAGCTTCATTGCGCTAAGAATTATCCCATTGCAGATTTCAGGAAAACTGTCTTAACAACCTTATCACTGAAGAGCAAAGTGAAACTCTCTGAGTTGCATTCATACATCGAAGTGCATTTTCCAAGAAGGCTTCTTTCCTGTTTTTACCTGAGGATATTTCCATTTTGAACATAGCCCTCAATGAGCTCCCAATTATCACTTGGCAGAATCCACGACGACAGTGTTAACAAACTGTTCCAAGAAGGGAAGGGTGGAACTCTGTGTGATGAAGTCACACATCAGATAGCAATCTCTCAGAAAGTTTCTCTCTAGTTATTATCTGAGGATATTTCCTTTTTCACAATGCGCCCCAAAGGGCTACCAAATATCACTATGCAGATTCCACGAAAAGAGTGTTAGCAAACTGCTTCCTGAGGTCTAAGCTGTAACTCTATGAGATGAATTCACAGATCACAAAGAAGTTTCTCAGAAAGCTCCTTTCACGTTTTGAACTGATGATATTTCCTTTATCAGCGACGGCCTGAATGCCATCCACAGTATCCTTTCTCAGGTTCCTCAAAGACAGTGTTAATGGACTGTTCCTTCAAACATAAGTGTAACGCTCTGAGATGAATTCACTCATCTCCAAGAAGTTTCTAGGAAAGCTTCTTTCTATATTTCATCTGAGGAGATTTCCTTTGTCACACCGCAAACTTCGATGTGCTAAGAAGAATCCCATTGTAGATTTCAAGAAAACTGTGTTAGAAAACTGATCACTGAAGAGAAACGTGTAAGTCTGTGAGTTGCATTCATACATCGAAGTGCATTTTCCCATAAGGCTTCTTTCCAGTTTTTATCTGAAGATATTTCCTTTCTCACCATAGCTTTCTATGAGCTCCCAAATATTACATGGCAGAATCCACGACAACAGTGTTAGCAAACTGTTCCATGAAGGGAAGGGTGGAACTCTGTGTCATGAAGTCACACATCAGAAAGCAAACTCTCAGAAAGCTTCTCTATAGTTATTATCTGAAGATATTTCCTTTTTCCCAAAGGGCCCCAAAGGGCTCCCAAATATCACTTTGCAGATTCCAGGAAAAGAGTGTTAGCAAACTGCTTCCTGAGGTCTAAGCTGTAAATCTGTGAGATGAATTCACAAATCACAATGAAGTTTCTCGGAAAGCTTCTTTCACGTTTTGAACTGTCGATATTTCCTTTATCCGCGTAGGCCTCAATGCGATCCAAAGTAGCCCTTCTCAGGTTCCTCAAAGACAGTGGTAATGGACTGTTCCAAGAAGCATAAGTGTAAGTCCGTGAGATGAATTAACACACTACCAAGAAGTTTATAGGAAAGCTTCTTTCTAGCTTTCATCTGAGGATATTTCCTTTGTCACCGTAAGCTTCATTAAGCTAAAAAGAATCCCATTGCAGATTTCGTGAAAACTGTGTTAGGAAGTGATCCCTGACGTGAAACGTGTAACTCTGTGAGGTGCATTCGTACATCGAAGTGCATTTTCCCAGAAGGCTTATTTCCAGTTTTTATCTGAAGATATTTCCTTTTTCGCCATGGCCCTCAATGAGCTCCCAAATATCACTTTGCAGAATCCTCGACAACAGTGTTAGCAAACTGTTCCAAGAAGGGAAGGGTGGATCTCTGTGTGATGAAGTCACACATCAGAAAAATATCTCTCAGAAAGCTTCTCTCTAGTTATTATCTGAGGATATTTCCTTTTTCACAATGGGCCCCAATGGGGTCCCAAATATCACTTTGCAGATTCCACGACAAGACAGTTAGTAAACTGCTTCCTGAGGTCTATGCTGTAACTCTGTGAGATGAATTCACAGATCACAAAGAAGTTTCTCAGAAACCTTCTTTCACGTTTTGAACTGAGGATATTTCCTTTATCAGCGTAGACCTCAATGCGATCCAAAGTAGCCCTTCTCAGCTTCCTCAAAGTCAGTGTTAATGGGCTCTTCTGGGAAATATAAGTGTAACCCTGTGAGATGAATTCACACATCACCAAGATGTTTCTGAGAAAGCTTCTTTCGAGTTTTCATCTGAGGATATTTCCTTTGTCACCGTAAGCTTCATTGCGCTAAGAAGTATCCCATTGCAGATTTCAAGAAAACTGTTAGGAAATTGATCACTGAAGAGAAACGTGTAACTCTATGTGTAGCACTCATATATCGAAGTGCAATTTCCCTGTAGGATTCTTTCCAGTTTTTATCTGAAGATATTTCCTTTTTCACCATATCCCTCAATGATCTCCCAAATATCTCTTTGCAGAATTCAGGACAACAGTGCTAGGAAACTGTTCCAAGAAGGGAAGGGTGGAGCTTTGTGTGATGAACTCACATATCAGAAAACAATCTCTCCGACAGCTTCTCTCTAGCTATTATCTGAGAATATTTCCTGTTTCACAATTGGCCTCAATGTTCTTCGAAATATCACTTTGCAGATTCCACGAAATGAGTGTAACCAAACTGCTTCCTGAGGTCTAAGCTGTAACTCTTTGGGATGAATTCACAGATCACAAAGTACTTTCTCAGAAAGCTTCTTTCACGTTGTGAACTGATGATATTTCCTTTATCAGCGTAGGCATCTCTGGGATCCTAAATAGCCCTTCTCAGGTTCCTCAAAGACGGTGTTATTGGACTGTTCCAGGAAACGTAAGTGTAACTCGGTGAGATGAATTCACCAATCACCAAGAATTTTCTAAGAAAGCTCCATGTAGTTTTCATCTGAGCATATTTCCTTTGTCACCATATGCTTCCTTGCGCTAAGAAGTATCCAATTGCAGATTTCAAGAAAACTGTTAGTAAACTGACCACTGAAGAGAAACGTGTAACTCTGTGAGTTGCATTCATACATCGAAGTGCATTTTCCCAGAAGGCTTCTTTCCAGTTTTTATCTGAAGATATTTCTTTTTTAACCTTTGCCCTCAATGAGCTCCCAAATATCACTTTGCAGAATCCACGACAACAGTGTTAGCAAACTGTTCAAGAAGGGAAGGGTGGAAATCTGCGTGATGAAGTCACACCTCAGACAACAATCTCTCAGAAAACTTCTCTCTACTTATTATCTGAGGATATTTCCTTTTTCACAATTGGCCACAATGGGCTCCCAAATATCACTTTGCAGATTCCACGAAAAGCGTGTTAGCAAACTGCTTCAGAACAACTAAGTTGTAACTCTGTGAGATGAATTCACAAATCACAAAGAAATTCCTCAGAAAGCTTCTTTAACGATTTGAACTGATGATATTTCCTTTATCAGCGTAGGCCTCAATGCGATCCAAAGTAACCCTTCTCATTTTCCTCAAAGACGGTGTTAATGGACTGTTCCTGGAAACATAAGTGTAACTCTGTGAGATGAATTCCCACATCACCGAAAAGTTTCTAAGAAAGCTTCTTTCTACTTTTCATCTGAGGATATTTCCTTTGTCACCGTAAGTTTATTACGCTAAGAAGTATCCCATTGCAAATTTCAGTAAAACTGTTAGGAAACTGATAACTGAAGAGAAACGTATAACTCTGTGTGTTGCATTCATACATCGAAGTGCATTTTCCCAGAAGGCTTCTTTCCAGTTTTTATCTGAAGATATTTCCATTTTCAGCATCTCCCTAAATGAGCTCCCAATTATCACTTGGCAGAATCCACGACAACTGTGTTAGGAAACTGTTCCAAAAAGGGAAGAGTGGAAGTCTGTGCGATGAAGTCACACAATATAAAGCAATCTGTCAGAAAGCTTCTCTCTAGTTATTATCTGAGGACATGTCCTTTTACACCATTGGCCCAAATGGGTTCCCAAATTTCACTTTGCAGATATCACGAAAAGCGTGTTAGCATACTGCTTCATGACGAATAAGTTGTAAATCTGTGACATGAATTCACAGATCACAAGGAAATTACTCAGAAAGCTTCTTTCACGTTTTGAACTGATGATAATTCCTTTATCAGTGTAGGCCTCAATGCGATGGAAAGTAGACCTTCTCAGGTTCCTCTAGGCAGTGGTAATGGACTGTTACAGGAAACATAAGTGTAACTCTGTGAGATGAATTCACACATCACCAAGAAGTTTCTAAGAAACCTCTTTCTAGGTTTCATCTGAGGATATTTCCTTTGTCACCATAAGCTTCCTTATGCTAAGATGTATCCAATTGCAGATTTCAAGCAAATTGATAGGAAACTGATCACTGAAGAGAAAAGTGTAACTCTGTGAGTTGCATTCATACATCGAAGTGCATTTTTCCAGAAGGCTTATTTCCAGTTTTTATCTGAAGATATTTCCTTTTTCACCATAGAACTCAATGAAATCCCAAATATCACTTTGCAGAATCCACGACTACAGTGTTAGCAAACTGTTCCATGAATGGAAGGGTGGAACTCTGTGTGATGAAGTCACACATCAGAAAGCAATCTCTCAGAAAGCTTTTCTCTAGTTCCTATCTGAGGATATTTCCTTTTTCACAATGGGGCCCAAAGAGCTCCCAAATATCACTTTGCAGATTCCACAAAAAGAGTGTTATGAAACTGCTTCCTGAGGTGTTAGCTGTAATTCTGTGAGATGAATTCACAGATCACAAAGAAGTTTGTCAGAAAGCTTCCTTCACGTTTTGAACTGATGATATTTCCTTTATCAGCGTAGGCCTCAATGCGATGCAAAGTAGCCCTTCTCAGGTTCCTCAAAGACAGTGTTAATGGAGTGTTCCAGGAAACATAAGTGTAATTCTGTTAGATGAATTCACACATCACCAAGAAGTTTCTAAGAAAGCTTCCTTCTAGTTTTTATCTGAGGATATTTCCTTTGTCACCAGAAGCTTCATTGCGCTAAGAAGTATCCCATTGCAGATTTCAAGAAAACTGTTTGCAAACTGATCACTGAACAGAAACGTTTAACTCTGTCAGATGCATTCATACATCGAAGTGCATTTTAGCAGAAGGCATCTTTCCAGTTTTTATCTGAAGATATTTCCTTTTTCACCAAACCCCTCAATGAGCTCCCAAATATCACTTTGCAGAATCCACGACAATAGTGTTAGCAAACTGTTCGAAGAAGGGATGGCTGAAACTCTGCGTGATGAAGTCACACATCAGAAAGCAATGTCTCAAAAAGCTTTTCTCTAGTTATTATCTGAGGATATTTCCTTTTTCCCCATGGGCCCCAATGTGCTCCCAAATATCACATTGCAGATTCCACGAAAAGAGTGTTAGCAAAATGCTTCCTGAGGTCTAAGCTGTAACTCTGTGAGATGAACTCACAGATCACAAAGAAGTTTCTCAGAAAGCTTCTTTCACGTTTTGAACTGATGATATTTCCTTTATCAGCATAGGTCTCATGTTATCCAATGTGGCCCTTCTAAGATTCCTCAAAGACAGTGTTAATGGACTGCTTCAGGAAACATAAGTGTAACTCTGTGAGATGAATTCACACATCACCAAGAAGTTTCAAAGAAAGCTTGTTTCTAGTTTTCATCTGAGCATATTTCCTTTGACACCGTAAGCTTCATTGCGCTAAGAAGTTTCCCAATGCAGATTTCAAGAAAACTCTGTTAACAAACTGATCACTGAAGAGAAACGTGTAACTCTGTGAGATGCATTCATACATCGAAGTGCATTTTCCCAGAAGGTTTCTTTCCAGTTTTTATCAGAAGATATTTCCTTTTTCACCATAGTCCTCAATGAGTTCCCGAATATCACTTTGCAGAATCCACGACAACTGTGTTAGCAAACTGTTCCAAGAAGGGAACGGTGGAACTCTGTGTGATGAAGTCACACATCAGAAAGCAATCTCTCAGAAAGCTTCTCTCTAGTTATTATCTGAGGACATTTCCTTTTTCACAATGGGCCCCAATGGGCTCCCAAATATCACTGTGCAAATTCCACGAAAAGAGTGTTAGCAAACTGCTTCTGGAGGTCTAAGCTGTAACTCTGTGAGATGAATTCACAGATCACAAAGAAGTTTCTCAGAAAGCTTCTTTCACGTTTTGTACTAATGATATTTCCTTTATGAGCGTATGCCTCAATGCGATCCAAAGTAGCCCTTCTCAGGTTCCTCAAAGACAGTGTTAATGAAGTGTTCCAGGAAACATAAGTGTAACTCTGTGATATGAATTCACACATCACCAAGAAGTTTCTAAGAAAGCTTCTTTCTATTTTTCATCTGAGGATATTTCCTTTGTCACCGTCAGCTTCATTGTGCTAAGAAATATCACATTGCAGATTTCAAGAAAACTGTGTTAGCAAAATAATCACTGAAGAGCAACGTGTAACTCTGTGAGATGCATTCTTGCACCGAAGTGCATTTTCCCAGAAGGCTTTTTTGCAGTTTTTATCTGAAGATATTTCCTTTTTCACCATAGCCCTCAATGAGCTCCCAGATATCACTTTGCGGAATCCATGACAACAGTGTCAGCAAACTGTTCCAAGAAGGACGGTTGGAACTCTGTGTGATGAAGTCACACATCAGAAAGCAATCTCTCAGAAAGCTTCTCTCTAGATATGATCTATTCACACAACACCAAGAGGTTTCCAAGAAAGCTTCTTTCCAGTTTTCATCTAAGGATATTTCCTTTGTCACCGTAAGGTTCATTGTGCTAAGAAGTATCCCATTGCAGATTTCAAGAAAACTGTGTTAGCAAACTGATCACTGAAGAGAAACCTGTAACTCTGTGAGTTGCATTCTTACATCGAAGTGGATTTTCCCAGAATGCTTCTTTCCAGTTTTTATCTGAAGATATTTTCTTTTTCACCATAGCCCTCAATGAGCTCCCAAACATCACTTTGCAGAATCCACTACAACTGTGTTAGCAAACTGTTCCAAGAAGGGAAGGGTGGAACTCTGTGTGATGAAGTCAAACATCAGAAAGCAATCTCTCGGAAAGCTTCTCTCTATTTATATCTGAGGATATTTCCTTTTTCACAATGGGCCCTAAAGGGCTCCCAAATATCATTTTGCAGATTCCACGAAAAGAGTTTTAGCAAACTGCTTCCTGTGGTCTAACCTGTAACACTGTAAGACGAATTCACAGATCACAAAGAAGTTTCTCAGAAAGCTTCTTTCACGTTTTGAACTGATGATATTTCCTTCATCAGCGTAGGCTTCAATGCCATCCAAAGTAGCCCTTCTCAGCTTCCTCAAAGACAGTGTTAATGGACTGTTCCAGGAAACATAAGTGGAACTCTGTGAGATGAATTCACTTATCACCAAGAAGTTTCAAAGCAGGATTCTTTCTAGTTTTCATCTGAGGATATTTCCTTTGTCACCATAAGCTTCATTGCGCTAAGTAGTATACCATTGCAGATTTCAAGAAAACTGTGTTAGCAAACTGATCACTGAACAGAAACGTGTAACTCTGTGAGATGCAGTCATGCATCGAAGTGCATTTTCCCAGAAGGCTTCTTTCCAGTTTTTATCTGAAGATATTTCCTTTTTCACCATAGCCCTCAATGAGCTCCCAAATATCACTTTGCAGAATCCACGACAACAGTGTTAGGAAACTGTTCCAAAAGGGAAGGGTGGAACTCTGTGTGATGAAGTCACACCTCAGAAAGCAATCTCTCAGAAAGCTTCTCTCTCGTTATTATCTGAGGATATTTCCTTTTTCGCAATGGGCCCCAATGGGCTCCCAAATATCACTTTGCAGATTCCACGAAAAGAGTTTTAGCAAACTGCTTCTTGATGTCTAAGCTGTAACTCTGTGAGATGAATTCACAGATCACAAAGAAGTTTCTCAGAATGTTTCCTTCACGTTTTGAACTGATGACATATCCTGTGTCAGCATAGGCCTCAATGCGTTCCAAAGTAGCCCTTCTCAGGTTCCTCAAAAACAGTGTTTATGGACTGTTCAGGAAACATAAGTGTAACTCTGTGAGATGAATTCACACATCATGAAGAAGTTTCTAAGAAAGCGTCTTTCTAGTTTTCATCTGAGGATATTTCCTTTGTCACCATAAGCTTCAATGCGCTGAGAAGTATTCCATCACAGATTTCAAGAAAACTGTGTTAGCAAACTGATCACTGTATAGAAACGTGTAATTGTGAGATGCATTAATGCATCGAAGTGCATTTTCCCAGAAGGCTTCTTTCCAGTTTTTATCTGAAGATATTTCCTTTTTCACCATAGCCCTCAAAGAGCTCCCAGATATCACTTTGCAGAATCCACGACAACAGTGCTAGCAAACTGTTCCAAGAAGGCAAGGGTGGAACTCTGTTTGATGAAGTCACACATCATAAAGCAATCTCTCAGAAAGCTTCTCACTAGTTAATATCTGAGGATATTTCCTTTGTCACAATGGGCCCCTATGGGCTCCCAATAATCACTTTGCAGAATCCACGACCACAGTGTCAGCAGACTGTTCCAAGAAGGAAAGGGTGGAACTCTGTGTGTTTAAGTTACACATAAGAAAGCAATCTCTCAGAAAGCTTCTCACTAGTTATTATCTGAGGATATTTCTTTTTTCACAATGGGCCCCAATGGGCTCCCAAATATCACTTTGCACATTCCACGAAAAGAGTGTTAGCAAACTGCTTCCTAAGGTCTAAGCTGTAACTCTGTGAGATGAATTCACAGATCTCAAAGAAGGTTTTCAGAAAGCTTCTCTCACTTTTTGAACTCATGATATTTTCTTTATCAGCGTAGGCCTCAATGCGATCAAAGTAGCCCTTCTCAGGTTCCTCAAAGGCAGTGATAATGGACTGTTGCAGGAAACATAAGTGTAACTCTGTGAGATGAATTCACACATCACCAAGAGGTTTCTAGGAAAGCTTCTTTCTGGTTTTCATCTGAGGATATTTCCTTTGGCACCATAAGCTTCATTGCGCTAAGAAGTATCCCATTGCAGATTTCAAGAAAACTGTGTTAGCAAACTGATCAATGAAAAGAAACGTTTAACTCTGTGAGATACATTCTTACATCAAAGTACATTTTCCCAGAAGACTTCTTTCCACTTTGTATCTGCAGATATTTCCTTTCTCACCATCGCCCTCTTTGAGCTCCCAAATATCACTTTGCAGAATGCATGACAACTGTGTTAGCAAACTGTTCCAAGAAGGGAAGGATGGAACTCTGTGTGATGAAGTCACACATCAGAAAGCAATCTCTCAGAAAGCTTCTCTCTAGTTATTATCTGAGGATATTTCCATTATCACAATGGGCCCTAATGTGCTCCCGAATATCACTTTACAGCTTCCACGAAAAGAGTGTTAGCAAACTGCTTCCTGAGGTCTAAGCTGTAACACTGTAAGATGATTTCACAGATCACAAAGAAGTTTCTCAGAAAGCTTCTTTCACGTTTTGAACTGATGATATTTCCTTTATCAGCGTAGGCTTCAATGCCATCAAAAGTAGCCCTTCTCAGGTTCTTCAAAGACAGTGTTAATGGACTGTTCCAGGAAACATAAGTCTAACTCTGTGGGATGAATTCACTTATCACCAAGAAGTTTCAAAGCAGGATTCCTTCTAGTTTTCATCTGAGGATATTTCCTTTGTCACCGTAAGCTTCATTGCGCTAAGAAGTATCCCATTGCAGATTTCAAGAAAACTGTGTTAGCAAACTGATCACTGAAGAGAAACCTGTAACTCTGTGAGTTGCATTCTTACATCGAAGTGCATTTTCCCAGAATGCTTCTTTCCAGTTTTTATCTGAAGATATTTCCTTTTTCACCATAGCCCCCAATGAGCTCCCAAATATCACTTTGCAGAATCCACAACAACTGTGTTAGCAAACTGTTCCAAGAAGGAAGGGTGGAACTCTGTGTGATGAAGTCACACATTAGAAAGCAATCTCTCGGAATGCTTCTCTCTATTTATTATCTGAGGATATTTCCTTTTTCACAATGGGCCCTAAAGGGCTCCCAAATATCATTTTGCAGATTCCACGAAAAGAGTGTTAGCAAACTGCTTCCTGTGGTGTAAGCTGTAACACAGTAAGACGAATGCACAGATCACAAAGAAGTTTCTCAGAAAACTTCTTTCACGTTTTGAACTGATGATATTTCCTTCATCAGCGTAGGCTTCAATGCCATCCAAAGTAGCCCTTCTCAGCTTCCTCAAAGACAGTGTTAATGGACTGTTTCAGGAAACATAAGTGGAACTCTGTGAGATGAATTCACTTATCACCAAGAAGTTTCAAACAGGATTCTTTCTAGTTTTCATCTGAGGATATTTCCTTTGTCACCATAAGCCTCATTGCGCTAAGTAGTATACCATTGCAGATTTCAAGAAAACTGTGTTAGCAAACTAATGACTGAACAGAAACGTGTAACTCTGTGAGATGCAGTCATGCATCGAAGTGTATTGTCCCAGAAGGCTTCTTTCCAGTTTTTATCTCAAGATATTTCCTTTTTCACCATAGCCCTCCTGAGCTCCCATATATCACTTTGCTGAATCCACGACAACAGTGTTAGCAAACGGTTCCAAGAAGGGAAGGGTGGATCTCTGTGTGATGAAGTCACACATCAGAAAGCAATCTCTCAGAAAGCTTCTCTCTAGTTATTCTCTGAGGATATTTCCTTTTTCAAAATGGGCCCCAATGGGCTAACAAATATCACTTTGCAGATTCCGCGAAAAGAGTGTTAGCAAACTGCTTCCTGAGGTCTAAGCTGTAACACTGTGAGATGAATTCACAGATGACAAAGAAGGTTGTGGGAAAGATTCTTTCACGTTTTGAACTGATGATATTTCCTTTATCAGCGTAGGCCTCAATGCGATCCAATGTACCCTTCTCAGTTTTCTCAAAGACAGTTCTAATGGACAGTTCCAGGAAACATAAGTGTAACTCTGTGAGATGAATTCATACATCACCAAGAAGTTTCCGGGAAAGCTTCTATCGTGTTTTCATCTGAGGATATTTCCTTTGCCACCATAAGCTTCATTACGCTACGAAGTATCCCATTGCAGATTTCAAGAAAACTGTGTTAGCAAACTGATCACTGAAAAGAAACGTTTAACTCTGTGAGATACATTCTTACATCAAAGTACATTTTCCCAGAAGACTTCTTTCCACTTTGTATCTGCAGATATTTCCTTTCTCACCATCGCCCTCTTTGAGCTCCCAAATATCACTTTGCAGAATGCATGACAACTGTGTTAGCAAACTGTTCCAAGAAGGGAAGGATGGAACTCTGTGTGATGAAGTCACACATCAGAAAGCAATCTCTCAGAAAGCTTCTCTCTAGTTATTATCTGAGGATATTTCCATTATCACAATGGGCCCTAATGTGCTCCCGAATATCACTTTACAGCTTCCACGAAAAGAGTGTTAGCAAACTGCTTCCTGAGGTCTAAGCTGTAACACTGTAAGATGATTTCACAGATCACAAAGAAGTTTCTCAGAAAGCTTCTTTCACGTTTTGAACTGATGATATTTCCTTTATCAGCGTAGGCTTCAATGCCATCAAAAGTAGCCCTTCTCAGGTTCTTCAAAGACAGTGTTAATGGACTGTTCCAGGAAACATAAGTCTAACTCTGTGGGATGAATTCACTTATCACCAAGAAGTTTCAAAGCAGGATTCCTTCTAGTTTTCATCTGAGGATATTTCCTTTGTCACCGTAAGCTTCATTGCGCTAAGAAGTATCCCATTGCAGATTTCAAGAAAACTGTGTTAGCAAACTGATCACTGAAGAGAAACCTGTAACTCTGTGAGTTGCATTCTTACATCGAAGTGCATTTTCCCAGAATGCTTCTTTCCAGTTTTTATCTGAAGATATTTCCTTTTTCACCATAGCCCCCAATGAGCTCCCAAATATCACTTTGCAGAATCCACAACAACTGTGTTAGCAAACTGTTCCAAGAAGGAAGGGTGGAACTCTGTGTGATGAAGTCACACATTAGAAAGCAATCTCTCGGAATGCTTCTCTCTATTTATTATCTGAGGATATTTCCTTTTTCACAATGGGCCCTAAAGGGCTCCCAAATATCATTTTGCAGATTCCACGAAAAGAGTGTTAGCAAACTGCTTCCTGTGGTGTAAGCTGTAACACTGTAAGACGAATGCACAGATCACAAAGAAGTTTCTCAGAAAACTTCTTTCACGTTTTGAACTGATGATATTTCCTTCATCAGCGTAGGCTTCAATGCCATCCAAAGTAGCCCTTCTCAGCTTCCTCAAAGACAGTGTTAATGGACTGTTTCAGGAAACATAAGTGGAACTCTGTGAGATGAATTCACTTATCACCAAGAAGTTTCAAACAGGATTCTTTCTAGTTTTCATCTGAGGATATTTCCTTTGTCACCATAAGCCTCATTGCGCTAAGTAGTATACCATTGCAGATTTCAAGAAAACTGTGTTAGCAAACTAATGACTGAACAGAAACGTGTAACTCTGTGAGATGCAGTCATGCATCGAAGTGTATTGTCCCAGAAGGCTTCTTTCCAGTTTTTATCTCAAGATATTTCCTTTTTCACCATAGCCCTCCTGAGCTCCCATATATCACTTTGCTGAATCCACGACAACAGTGTTAGCAAACGGTTCCAAGAAGGGAAGGGTGGATCTCTGTGTGATGAAGTCACACATCAGAAAGCAATCTCTCAGAAAGCTTCTCTCTAGTTATTCTCTGAGGATATTTCCTTTTTCAAAATGGGCCCCAATGGGCTAACAAATATCACTTTGCAGATTCCGCGAAAAGAGTGTTAGCAAACTGCTTCCTGAGGTCTAAGCTGTAACACTGTGAGATGAATTCACAGATGACAAAGAAGGTTGTGGGAAAGATTCTTTCACGTTTTGAACTGATGATATTTCCTTTATCAGCGTAGGCCTCAATGCGATCCAATGTACCCTTCTCAGTTTTCTCAAAGACAGTGCTAATGGACAGTTCCAGGAAACATAAGTGTAACTCTGTGAGATGAATTCATACATCACCAAGAAGTTTCCGGGAAAGCTTCTATCGTGTTTTCATCTGAGGATATTTCCTTTGCCACCATAAGCTTCATTACGCTACGAAGTATCCCATTGCAGATTTCAAGAAAACTGTGTTAGCAAACTGATCACTGTAGAGAAACATGTAACTCTGTGAGTTACATTCATACATCGAAGTGTATTTTCCCAGAAAGCTTCTTTCCAGTTTTTATCTGAAGATATTTCCTTTTTCACCATAGACATCAATGAGCTGCCAAATATCACTTTGCAGAATCCACGACAACAGTGTTAGCAAACTGTTCAATGAAGGGAATGGTGGAACTTCTGTGTGATGAAGTCACACATCAGAAATAAATGTCTTAGAAAGCTTCTGTCTAGTTATTATCCTGAGGATATTACCTTTTTCACAATGTGCCCCAATTGGGCTCCCAAATATCACATTGCAGATTCCACGAAAAGAGTGTTAGCAAACTGCTTCCTGAGGTCTAAGCTGTATACTCTGTGAGATGAATTCACAGATCACAAAGAAGATTCTCAGAAAGCTTCTTTCACTATTTTGAACTGATGATATTTCCTTTATCAGCATAGGCCTCAATGCGATCCAAAGTAGCCCTTCTCAGGTTCCTCACAGACAGTGTTAATGGACTCTTCAGTAAACATAAGTGTAACTCTGGGAGATGAATTTACACATCATCAAGAAATTTCTAAGAAAGCTTCTCTCTAGTTTTCATCTGAGGATATTTCCCTTGTCACCGTAAGCTTCATTGCGCTAAGATGTACCCCTTTGCAGATTTCAAGAAAACTGTGTTAGCAAACTGATGACTGAAGAGAAACGGGTAACTCTGAGTTGCATTCATACATCGAAGTGCATTTTCCCAGAAGGCTTCTTCCTAGTTTTTATCTTAAGATATTTCCTTTTTCACCATAGTCCTCAATGAGCTCGCAAATATCACTTTGCAGAATCCACGACAACTGTGTTAGCAATCTGTTCCAGGATGGGAAGGGTGGAACTCTGTGTGATGAAGTCACACATCAGAAAGCAATCTCTCAAAAAGCTTTCCCTTAGTTATTATCTGAAGATATTACCTTTTTCGCAATTGGCCCCAATGCGCTCCCAAATATCACTTTGCAGTTTCCCCGAAAAGAGTGTTAGCAAACTGTTCCAAGAAGGGAAGGGTGGAATTCTGTGTGATGAAGTCACACATCAGAAACTAATCTCTCAGAAAGCTTCTCTCTAGTTATTATCTGAGGATATTTTCTTTTTCACAATTGGCCCCAATGGGCTCCCAAATATCACTTTAGAGATTCCACGAAAAGATTGTTAGCAAACTGCTTCCTGAGGTCGAAGCTGTAAGTCTGTGAGATGAATTCACAGATCACAAAGATATTTCTCAGAAAGCTTCTTTCACGTTTTGAACTGATGATATATCTTTTATCAGCATAGGACTGAATGCTTTCCAAAGTAGCCCTTCTAAGGATCCTCAAAGACAGTTTTAATGCACTGTTCCAGGAAACATAAGTGTAACTCTGTGTGATGAATTCACACATCATCAAGAAGTTTCTAAGAAAGCTTCTTTCTAGTCTTCATCTGAGGATATTTCCTTTGTCACTGTAAGCTTCCTTGTGCTACGAAGGATCCCATTGCAGATTTCATGAAAACTGTTTTAGCAAACTAATCACTGAAGAGAAACATGAAACTCTGTGAGTTGCATTCATACATCGAAGTGCATTTTCCCAGAAGGCTTCTTTCCAGTTTTTATCTGAAGTTATTTCCTTTTTCACCATAGCCCTCAATGAGCTCCTAATATCACTTTGCAGAATCCACGACAACAGTGTTAGCAAACTTTTCAAGAAGGAAAGTTTGGAACTCTGTGTGATGAAGTCACACATCAGAAAGCAATCTCTCAGAAAGCTTCTCTCTCTTTATTATCTGACGATATTTCCTTTTTCACAATGGGCCCCAATGGGCTCCCGAATATCACTTTGCAGATTCCACGAAAAGAGTGATAGCAAACAGCTTCATGAGGACTAAGTTGTAACTCTGTGAGATGAATTAACAGATCACAAAGACGTTTCTCGGAAAGATTCTCTCACAATTTGAACTGATGATATTTGCTTTATCAGCATAGGACTCAAAGCGATCCAAATTAGCCCTTCTCAGGTTCCTCAAAGATAGTGTCAATGGACTGTTCCAGGAAACATAAGTGTAACTCTGTGAGATGAATTCACACATCACCAAGAAGTTTCTAAGAAAGCTTCTTTCTAGTTTTCATCTGAGGATATTTCCTTTGTCACCATAAGCTTCATTGCGCTAAGAAGTATCCCATTGCAGATTTCCATAAAACTGTGTTAGCACACCGATCAATGAAGAGAAACGTGTAACTCTGTGAGTTGCTTTCATACGTCGAAGTGCATTTTCCCAGAAGGCTTCTTTCCAGTTTTTATCTGAAGATATTTCCTTTTTCACCATAGCCCTCAAAGAGCTCCCAAATATCACCTTGCAGAATCCACGACAACTGTGTTAGCAAACTGTTCCAAGAAGAGAAGGGTGGAACTCTGTGTGATGAAGTCATATCTCAGAAAGCAATCTCTTAGAAAGATTCTCCTTTGTTATCATCTGAGGATATTACCTTTTTCTCAATTGGCTCCAATGGGCTCCCAAATATTTCTTTGCAGATTCCACGAAAAGAGTGTCAGCAAACTGCTTCCTGAGGTCTAAGCTGTAACTCTGTGAGATGAATTCAAAGATCACAAAGAAGTTTCTCAGAAATCTTCTTTCACGTTTTGAACTGATGATATTTCCTTTATCAGCGTAGGCCTCAATGCGATCCAAAGTATCCCTTCTCAGGTTCCTCAAAGACAGTGTTAATGGACTGTTCCAGGAAACGTAAGTGTATCTCTGTGAGATGAAATCACACATCACGTATAAGTTTCTAAGAAAACTTCCTTCTACTTTTCATCTGAGGATATTTCCTTTGTCACCGTAAGCTTCATTGCGCTAAGAAGTATCCCATTGCAGATTTCAAGAAAATTGTTAGGAAAGTTTTCCCTGAAGGGAAATGTGTAACTCTGTGAGGTTCATTCATACATGGAAGTGCATTTTCCCAGAAAGCTTCTTTCCAGTTTTTATCTGAAGATATTTCCTTTTTCAGTATAGTCCTCAATAAACTCCCAAATATCACTTTGCAGAATCCACAACAGTGTTAGCAAACTGTTCCAAGAAGGGAAGGGTGAAACTCTGTGTGATGAAGTCACACAACAGAAAGCAATCTCTCAGAAAGCTTCTTTCTAGTTATTATCTGAGGATATTTCCTTTTTCACCATGGGCCCCAATGGGCTCACAAATATCACTTTGCAGATTCCACGAAAAGAGTGTTAGCAAAATGCTTCCTGAGGTCTAAGCTGTAACTCTGTGAGATGAATTCACAGATCACAAAGAAGTTTCTCAGAAAGCTTCTTTAACGTTTTGAACTGACGATAATTCCTTTATTAGCCTAGGCCTCAATGCGATCCAAAGTAGCCCTTCTCAAGTTCCTCAAAAACAGTGTTAATGGACTGTTCCAGGAAACATAAATGTAACTCTGTGAGATGAATTCACACATCACCAAGAAGTTTAGGAGAAAGCTTCCTTCTAGTTATCATCTGAGGATATTTCCTTTGTCGCCAAAAGCTTCATTGCGATAAGAAGTATCCCATTGCAGATTTCAAGAAAACTGTGTTAGCAAACTGATCACTGACGAGAAAGGTGTAGTCTGCGAGTTGCAGTCGTTCATCGAAGTGCCTTTTCCCAGAAGGCTTCTTTCCACTTTTTATCTGAAGATATTTCCTTTTTCACCATAGCTCTCAATGAGCTCTCAAATATCATTTTGCAGAATCCACGACAACTGTGTTAGCAAACTTTTCCATGAAGGGAAGTGTGGAACTCCGTGTGATGAAGTCACACATCAGAAAGCAATCTCTCAGAAAGGTTCTCTCAAGTTATTATATGAGGATAGTTCCTTTGTCAAAATGGGCCCCTGTGGGCTCCCAAATATCACTATGCAGATTCCACCAAAAGAGTTTTAGCATACTGCTTCATTAGGACTAAGTTGTAACTCTCTGAGATGAATTCACAGATCACAAAGAAGTTTCTCAGAAAGCTTCTTTCACGTTTTAAACTGAAGATATTTCCTTCATCAGCAGAGGCCCCAATGCGATCCAAAGTAGCCCTTCTCAGGTTCCTCAAAGACAGTGTTAATGGACTGTTCTAGGAAACTTAAGTGTAACTCTGTGAGAAGAATTCACACATCACCAAGAAGTTTCTAATAAACCCTCCTTCTAGTTTTCATCTGAGGATATTTTCTTTCTCACCGAAAGCTTCATTGCGCTAAGAAGTATCCCATTGCAGATTTCAAGAAAACTGTGGTAGCAAACGGATCACTGAAGAGAAAAGTGTAACTCTGTGAGTTGCATTCATACATCGAAGTGCATTTTCCAAGAAGGCTTCTTTCCAGCTTTTATCTGAAGATATTTTCTTTTTCACCATAGCACTCAATGAGCTCCTAAATATCACTTTGCAGAATCCACGACAACTGTGTCAGCAAACTGTTCAAAAAGGGAAGGGTGGAACTCTGTGTGATGAAGTCACACCACAGAAAGCAGTCTCTCAGAAAGCTTCTCTCTAGTTATTATCTCGGGATATTTCCTTTTTCACAATGGGCCCCAACGGAATCCCAAATATCAATTTGCAGTTTCCACGAAAAGAGTGTTAGCAAACTGCTTCGTGAGGACTAAGTTGTAACTAGGTGAGATGAATCCACATTTCACAAGGAAGTTTCTCAGATAGCTCCCCTCACTTTTTCAACTGATTATATTTCCTTTAGCAGTGTAGGCCTCAATGCAATCCAAAGTAGCCATTCTCAGGTACCTCAAAGACAGTCCTAACGGACTGTTCCAGGAAACATGAGTGTAACTCGGTGAGATGAATTCACCAATCACCAAGACGTTTCTAAGAAAGCTTCTTTCCAGTTTTCATCTGAGGATATCTCCTTTGTCACCATAAGCTTCATTGCGCTAAGAAATATCCCATTGCAGATTTCAAGAAAACTGTATTAGCAATCTGATCACTGAAGAGAAAGGTGTAACTCTCTTAGTTGCATTCATACATTGAAGTGCATTTTCCCAGAAGGCTTCTTTCCAGTTTTTATCTGAAGATATTTCCTTTTTGTCCATAGCCCTGTAGGAACTCCCAAATATCTCACTGCAGAATCCACGACAACTGTGTTAGCAAACTGTTCCAAGAAGGGAAGGGTGGAACTCTGTGTGGTGAAGTCACACATCAGAAAGCAATCTTTCAAAAAGCTTCTCTCTGGTTATTATCTGAGGATATTTCCTTTTTCACAATGGGCGCCAAAGGGCTCCCAAATGTCACTTTGCGGAATCCACGAAAGGAGTGTTAGGAAACTGCTTCCTGAAGTCTAAGCTGTTACCCTGTGAGACGAATTCACAGATCACAAAGAATTTCCTCAGAAAGCTTCCTTCACGTTTTGAACTGATGATATTTCCTTTATCAGCGTAGGCCTCAATGCGATGGAAAGTAGCCCTTCTCAGGTTCCTCAAGGCAGTGTTATTGGACTGATCCAGGAAACATAAGTGTAACTCTGTGCGATGAATTCACTCAGCACCAAGAAGATTCTAAGAAAGCTTCCTTTTGGTTTTCATCTGAGGATATTTCCTTTGTCACCATAAGCTTCATTGCGCTAAGAAGTATCCCATAGCAGATTTCAAGAAAACTGTTAGGAACCTGATCACAGAAGAGAAACGTGTAACTATGTCAGTTGCATTCATACATCGAAGTGCAATTTCCCAGAAGGCTTCTTTCCAGGTTTCATCTGAAGATATTTCTTTTTTAAACCATTGCCCTCAAGGAGCTCCCAAATATCACTTTGTAGAATCCACGACAACTGTGTTAGCAAACGGTTCCAAGAAGGGAACGGTGGAACTCTGTGTGATGAAGTCGCACCTCAGAAAGCAATCTCTCAGAAAGCTTCTCTCTAGTTATTTTCTGAGGATATTTCCTTTTTCACAATGGGCCCCAATGGGCTCCCAAATATCCTTTTGCAGGTTCCACGAAAAGAATGTTAGCAAACTGCTTCATGAGGACTAAGTTGTAACTCTGTGAGATGAATTCACAGATCACAAAGAAGTTTCTGAGAAAGCTTCTTTCACTTTTTGAACTGATTATATTTCCTTTATCAGAGTAGGCCTCAATGAGATCCAAAGTAGCCCTTGTCGGGTTCCTCAAAGACAGTGTTAAAGGACTGTTCCGGGAAACATACGTGTAACTCTGTGAGAGGAATTCACACATCACCAAGAGTTTTCTAAGAAAGCTTCTTTCTCGTTTTCATGTGAGGATATTTCCTTTGTCACCGTAAGCTTCATTGCACTAAGAAGTATCCCATTGCAGATTTCAAGAAAACTGTGTTAGCAAACTGATCACTGTTGAGAAAGTTGTAACTCTGTGAGTTGCATTCATACATCGAAGTGCATTGTCCCAGAAGACTTCTTTACAGCTTTTATCCGAAGATATTTCCTTTTTCAACATAGCCCTCAATGAGCTCCTAAATATCACTTTGCAGAATCCACGACAACTGTGTCAGCAAACTGTTCCAAGAAGGGAAGGGTGGAACTATGTGTGATGAAGTCTCACCTCAGAAAGCAATCTCTGAGAAAGCTTCTCTCTAGTTATTATCTGGGGATATTTCCTTTTTCACAATGGGCCCCAATGCGGTCACAAATATCACCTTGCAGATTCCGCGAAGAGAGTGTTAGCAAACTGCTTCATGAGGAATAAGTTGTAACTCTGTGAGATGAATCCACAGATCACAAGGAAGTTTCTCAGATAGCTTCCCTCACTTTTTCAACTGATTATATTTCCTTTATCAGCGTAGGCCTCAATGCAATCCAAAGTAACCCTTCTCAGGTTCCTCAAAGACAGTGTTAACGGACTGTTCCAGGAAACATAAATGTAACTCTGTGAGATGAATTCACCCATCACCAAGACGTTTCTAAGAAAGCTTCTTTCGTGTTTTTATCTGAGGATATTTCCTTTGTCACCGTAAGCTTCACTGCGCAAAGAAATATCCCGTTGCAGATTTCAAGAAAACTGTGTTAGCAAACTGATCACTGAAGGGATACTTGTAACTCTGTGACTTGCATTCATACATCGAAGTGCATTTTCCCCGAAGTCTTCTTTCCAGTTTTTATCTGAGGATATTTCCTTTTTCACAAAGGGCCCAAAATGGGCCCCCAAATATCACTTTGCTGATCCCACGAAAAGAGTGTTTGCAAACTGCTTCATGAGGACTAAATAGTAACTTTGTGACTTGAATTCACAGATCACAAAGAAGTTTCTCAGAAAGCTTTTTTCACGTTTTGAAGTGACGATATTTCCTTTATCAGGGTAGGCCTGAATGCGATCCAAAGTAGCCCTTCTCAGGTTCCTCAAAGACAGTGTTAATGGACTGTTCCAGGAAACATAAGTGTAACTCTTTGAGATGAATTCACGCATAACCAAGAAGTTTCTAATGAAAGCTTCCTTTTAATTTATATCTGAGGTTATTTCATTTGTCACCCTAAGTTTCATTGCACTAAGAAATATCCCATTGCAGATTTCAAGAACACTGTTTTGCAATATGATGACTGAAGAGAAAGTGTCACTCTGTGAGTTGTATTCATACATCGAAGTGCATTTTCTCAGAAGGCTTCTTTAAAGTTTTTATCTGTAGATATTTCCTTTTTCACCACAGCCCTCAAAGAGCTACCAAATATCACTTTGCAGAATCCATGGCAACAGTGTTAGCAAACTGTTCCAAAAAGGGAAGGGTGGAACTCTGTGTGATGAAGTCACACATCAGAAAGCAATCTCTGAGAAAACTTCTCTCTAGTTATTATCTGAGGATATTTCCTTTGTCACAATGGGCCCCAATGGGCTCTCAAATATCACTTTGCAGAATCCACGACCACAGTGTTAGCAGACTGTTCCAAGAAGGAAAGGGTGGAACTCTGTGTGATGAAGTCACACATCAGAAAGCAATCTCTCAGAAAGCTTCTCTCTAGGTATTATCTGAATATATTTCCTTTTCCACAATGGGACCCAAAGGCTCCCAAATAATCACGTTGCAGATTCCACGAGAAGAGTGTTAGCAAACTGATTAATGAGGTCTAAGCTGTATCTCTGTGAGATGAATTCACAGATCACAAAGAAGTTTCTCAGAAAGCTTCTTTCACGTTTTGAACTGATGATATTTCCTTTATCAGCGTAGGCCTCTATGCGATCAAAATAGCCCTTCTCAGGTTCCTCAAAGCCAGTGTTAATCAGTGTTTCAGGGAACATAAGTGTAACTCTGTGAGATGAATTCACACATCACCAAGAAGTTCATAAGAAAGCTTCTTTCTAGTTTTCATCTGGGGATGTTTCCTTTGTCACCATAAGTTTCATTGCGCTAAGAAGAATCCCATTGCAGATATCCAGAAAACTGTGTTAGCAAACTGATCACTGCAGAGAAACGTGTATCTCTGTGCATTGCATTCATGCATCGAAGTGCATTTTCACAGAATGCTTCTTTCCAGTTTTTATCTGAAGATATTTAATTTTTCACCACAGCCCTCAATGAGCTCCCAAATATCACTTTGCAGAATGCACGACAACTGTGTTAGGAAACTTTTCCAAGAAAGGAAGTGTGGAACTCTGTGTGAAGAAGTCACACATCAGAAAGCAATCTCTCAGAAAGCTTCTCTCTAGTTATTATCTGAGGATATTCCTTTTTCACAATGGGCCGCAATGTGTTCCCTAATATCTCTTTGCAGATTCCACGAAAAGAGTGTTATCAAACTGCTTCATGAAGACTAAGTTGTATCTCTGTGGGATGAATTCACAGATCCCAAAGAAGTTTCTCAGAAAGCTTCTTTCACGTTTTTAACTGATGATATTTCCCTTGTCAGTGTAGGCCTCAATGGATCCAAAGTAGCCCTTCTCAGGTTCCTCAAAGACGGTGTTAATGGACTGTTCCAGGAAACATAAGTGTAACTCGTTGAAATGAATTCACACATCAAAAAGAAGTTTCCACTAACGCTTCTTTCGAGTTTTCATCTGAGGATATTTCCTTTGTCACCGTAAGCTTCATTGCGCAAAGAAGTATCCCATTGCAGATTTCAACAAAACTGTGTTCGTAAACTGATCACTGAAGAGAAGGGTTTCACTCTGTGGGTGGCATTCATACATCGAAGTGCATTTTCCCAGAAGGTTTCTTTCCGGTTTTTATCTGAAGATATTTCCTTTTTCACCATAGCCCTCAATGAGCTCCCAATTAACACTTGACAGAATCCACGACAACTGTGTTAGCAAACTGTTCCAAGAAGGGAAGGGTGGAACTCTGTGTGATGAAGTCACAAATCAGAAAGCAATCTCTCAGAAAGCTTCTCTCTAGTTATTATCTGAGGATATTTCCTTTTTCACCCTGGGCCCCAATGGGCCCCCAAATATCACTTTGCAGATATCACGAAAAGCGTGTTAGCAATCTGCTTCATGACGACTAAGTTATAAATCTGTGACATGAATTCACAGATCACAAAGAAATTCCTCAGAAAGCTTCTTTCACGTTTTGAACTGATGATATTTCCTTTATTAGTGTAGGCCTCAATGCGATGGAAAGTAGCCCTTCTCAGATTCCTCAAGGCAGTGGTAATGGACTATTCCAGGAAACATAAGTGTAACTCTGTGAGATGATTTCACACATCACTAAGAAGTTTCTAAGAAAGCTGTTTCTAGTTTTCATCTGAGGATATTTCCTTTGTCACCATAATCTTCCTTGCACTAAGAAGTATCCCATTGCGGATATCAAGAAAACTGTTAGGAAACTGATCACTGAAGAGAAACGTGTAACTCTGTGAGTTGCATTCATACATCGAAGTGCATTTTCCCAGAAGGCTTTTTTCCAGTTTTTATCTGAAGATATTTCCTTTCTCACCCTAGCCCTCAATGAGCTCCCAAATAATACATTGCAGAAGCCACGACAACAGTGTTAGCCAACTGTTCCAAGAAGGGAAGGGTGGAACGAGGTGTGATGAAGTCACACCTCAGAAAGCAATCTCTCAGAAAGCTTCTCTCTAGTTATTATCTGTGGATATTTCCTTTTACACCATGGGTCCCTGTGGGCTCCCAAAGATCACTTTGCAAGTTCCACTAAAAGACTTTTAGCAAACTCCTTCATGAGGATTAAGTTGTAACTCTGTGAGATGAATTCACAGATCACAAAGAAGTTTCTCAGAAAGCTTCTTTCTCGTTTTCAACTGATGATATTTCCTTTATCAGGATAGGCCTCAATGCGATACAAGTAGCCCTTTTCGGGTTCCTCAAAGACAGTGTTAATGGACTATTCCAGGAAACATAACTGTAACTGTGTGAGATGAATTCACACATCGCCAAGAAGTTTCCAGGAAAGATTCTTTCTAGTTTTCATCTCAGGATATTTCCTGTGTCACCATGAGCTTCATTGCATTAAGTATTCCATTGCAGATTGCAAGAAAAGTGTGTTAGGAAACTTATCACTGAAGAGAAACGTGTAACTCTGTGAGTTGCATTCATGCATCAAAGAGCATTTTCCTAGAAGGCTTGTTTCCAGGTTTTATCTGAAGATATTTCCTTTTTCACCATAGACCTCAATGAGCTCCCAAAAATCACTTGACAGAATCCACGACAAATGTGTTAGCAAACTGTTCCAAGAAGGGAAGGGTGGAAATCTGTGTGATGAAGTCACACATCAAAAAGCAATCTCTCAGAAACCTTGTCTCTAGTTATTATCTGATTATATTTCCTTTTTCACCATGGGCCCCAATGGGCTCCCAAATATCACTTTGCAGATTCCACGAAAAGCACGTTAGCAAACAGCTTCATGACAACTAAGTTTTAACTCTCTGAGATGAATTCACAGATCACAAAGAAATTCCTCAGAAAGCTTCTCTCACGTTTTGAACTGATGATATTTCCCTTATGAGCTTAGGTCTCAATGCGATCCAAAGTAGCCCTTCTCAGGTTCCTCAAAGACAGTGTTAATGCACTGTTCCAGGAAACATAATTTTAACTCTGTGAGATTAATTCACACATCATCAAGAAGTTTCTAAGAAAGTTTCTTTCTAGTTTTCATCGGAGGATATTTCCTTTGTCACCATAAGCTTCATTGCGCTAAGAAGTACCCCATTGCAGATTTCAAGAAAACTGTGTTAGAAAACTAATCACTGAAGAGAAACGTGAAACTCTGTGAATTGCATTCATACATCGAAGTGCAATTTCCCAGAAGGCTTCTTTCCAGTTTTTATCTGAAGATATTTCCGTTTTCACCATAGCCCTCAATGAGCTCCCAAATATCACTTTGCAGAATCCACGACAACTGTGTTAGCAAACTGTTCCAAGAAGGGAAGTGTGGAACTCTGAGTGATGAAGTCACACATCAGAAAGCAATCTCTCAGAAAGCTTCTCTCTAGTTATTATCTGAGGATATTTTCTTTTTCACATTTGGCCCCAGTGGGCTCCCAAATATCACTTGCAGATTCCACGGAAAGACTGTTAGCAAACTGCTTCCTGAGGTCTAAGCTGTAACACTGTGAGATGAATTCCCAGATCACAAAGAAGTTTCTCCGAAAGCTTCTTTCACTTTTTGAAGTGACGATATTTCCTTTATCAGGGTAGGCCTGAATGCGATCCAAAGTAGCCCTTCTCAGGTTCCTCAAAGACAGTGTTAATGGACTGTTCCAGGAAACATAAGTGTAACTCTTTGAGAGGAATTCACGCATAACCAAGAAGTTTCTATGAAAGTTTCCTTTTAATTTATATCTGAGGTTATTTCATTTGTCACCCTAAGTTTCATTGCACTAAGAAATATCCCATTGCAGATTTCAAGAACACTGTTTTGCAATATGATGACTGAAGAGAAAGTGTCACTCTGTGAGTTGTATTCATACATCGAAGTGCATTTTCTCAGAAGGCTTCTTTAAAGTTTTATCTGTAGATATTTCCTTTTTCACCACAGCCCTCAAGAGCTACCAAATATCACTTTGCAGAATCCATGGCAACAGTGTTAGCAAACTGTTCCAAAAAGGGAAGGGTGGAACTCTGTGTGGTGAAGTCACACATCAGAAAGCAATCTCTGAGAAAAAACTTCTCTCTAGTTATTATCTGAGGATATTTCCTTTGTCACAATGGGCCCCCCCAATGGGCTCTCAAATATCACTTTGCAGAATCCACGACCACAGTGTAGCAGACTGTTCCAAGAAGGAAAGGGTGGAACTCTGTGTGATGAAGTCACACATCAGAAAGCAATCTCTCGAAAGCTTTCTCTCTAGGTATTATCTGAATAATTTCCTTTTCCACAATGGGACCCAAAGGCTCCCAAATAACACGTTGCAGATTCCACGAGAAGAGAGTGTTAGCAAACTGATTAATGAGTGGTCAAGCTGTATCTCTGTGAGATGAATTCACAGATCACAAAGAAGTTCTCAGAAAGCTTCTTTCACGTTTTGAACTGATGATATTTCCTTTATCAGCGTAGGTCTCTATGCGATCAAAAATAGCCCTTCTCAGGTTCCTCAAAGCCAGTGTTAATCAGTGTTTCAGGGAACATAACTGTAACTCTGTGAGATGAATTCACACATCACCAAGAAGTTCATAAGAAAGCTTCTTTCTAGTTTTCATCTGGGGATGTTTCCTTTGTCACCGTAAGTTTCATTGCGCTAAGAAGAATCCCATTGCAGATATCCAGAAAACTGTGTTAGCAAACTGATCACTGCAGAGAAACTTGTATCTCTGTGCATTGCATTCATGCATCGAAGTGCATTTTCACAGAATGCTTCTTTCCAGTTTTTATCTGAAGATATTTAATTTTTCACCACAGCCCTCAATGAGCTCCCAAATATCACTTTGCAGAATGCACGACAACTGTGTTAGGAAACTGTTCCAAGAAAGGAAGTGTGGAACTCTGTGTGAAGAAGTCACACATCAGAAAGCAATCTCTCAGAAAGCTTCTCTCTAGTTATTATCTGAGGATATTCCTTTTTCACAATGGGCCGCAATGTGTTCCCTAATATCTCTTTGCAGATTCCACGAAAAGAGTGTTATCAAACTGCTTCATGAAGACTAAGTTGTATCTCTGTGGGATGAATTCACAGATCCCAAAGAAGTTTCTCAGAAAGCTTCTTTCACGTTTTTAACTGATGATATTTCCCTTGTCAGCGTAGGCCTCAATGGATCCAAAGTAGCCCTACTCAGGTTCCTCAAAGACGGTGTTAATGGACTGTTCCAGGAAACATAAGTGTAACTCGTTGAAATGAATTCACACATCAAAAAGAAGTTTCCACTAACGCTTCTTTCGAGTTTTCTTCTGAGGATATTTCCTTTGTCACCGGAAGGTTCATTGCACAAAGAAGTATCCCATTGCAGATTTCAAGAAAACTGTGTTAGTAAACTGATCACTGAAGAGAAGGGTTTCACTCTGTGGGTGGCATTCATACATCGAAGTGCATTTTCCCAGAAGGTTTCTTTCCGGTTTTTATCTGAAGATATTTCCTTTTTCACCATAGCCCTCAATGAGCTCCCAATTAACACTTGACAGAATCCACGACAACTGTGTTAGCAAACTGTTCCAAGAAGGGAAGGGTGGAACTCTGTGTGATGAAGTCACAAATCAGAAAGCAATCTCTCAGAAAGCTTCTCTCTAGTTATTATCTGAGGATATTTCCTTTTTCACCCTGGGCCCCAATGGGCCCCCAAATATCACTTTGCAGATATCACGAAAAGCGTGTTAGCAATCTGCTTCATGACGACTAAGTTATAAATCTGTGACATGAATTCACAGATCACAAAGAAATTCCTCAGAAAGCTTCTTTCACGTTTTGAACTGATGATATTTCCTTTATTAGTGTAGGCCTCAATGCGATGGAAAGTAGCCCTTCTCAGATTCCTCAAGGCAGTGGTAATGGACTATTCCAGGAAACATAAGTGTAACTCTGTGAGATGATTTCACACATCACTAAGAAGTTTCTAAGAAAGCTGTTTCTAGTTTTCATCTGAGGATATTTCCTTTGTCACCATAATCTTCCTTGCACTAAGAAGTATCCCATTGCGGATATCAAGAAAACTGTTAGGAAACTGATCACTGAAGAGAAACGTGTAACTCTGTGAGTTGCATTCATACATCGAAGTGCATTTTCCCAGAAGGCTTTTTTCCAGTTTTTATCTGAAGATATTTCCTTTCTCACCCTAGCCCTCAATGAGCTCCCAAATAATACATTGCAGAAGCCACGACAACAGTGTTAGCCAACTGTTCCAAGAAGGGAAGGGTGGAACGAGGTGTGATGAAGTCACACCTCAGAAAGCAATCTCTCAGAAAGCTTCTCTCTAGTTCTTATCTGTGGATATTTCCTTTTACACCATGGGTCCCTGTGGGCTCCCAAAGATCACTTTGCAAGTTCCACTAAAAGACTTTTAGCAAACTCCTTCATGAGGATTAAGTTGTAACTCTGTGAGATGAATTCACAGATCACAAAGAAGTTTCTCAGAAAGCTTCTTTCTTGTTTTCAACTGATGATATTTCCTTTATGAGGATAGGCCTCAATGCGATACAAGTAGCCCTTTTCGGGTTCCTCAAAGACAGTGTTAATGGACTATTCCAGGAAACATAACTGTAACTGTGTGAGATGAATTCACACATCGCCAAGAGGTTTCCAGGAAAGATTCTTTCTAGTTTTCATCTCAGGATATTTCCTGTGTCACCATGAGCTTCCTTGCATTAAGTATTCCATTGCAGATTGCAAGAAAAGTGTGTTAGGAAACTTATCACTGAAGAGAAACGTGTAACTCTGTGAGTTGCATTCATGCATCAAAGAGCATTTTCCTAGAAGGCTTGTTTCCAGGTTTTATCTGAAGATATTTCCTTTTTCACCATAGACCTCAATGAGCTCCCAAAAATCACTTGACAGAATCCACGACAAATGTGTTAGCAAACTGTTCCAAGAAGGGAAGGGTGGAAATCTGTGTGATGAAGTCACACATCAAAAAGCAATCTCTCAGAAACCTTGTCTCTAGTTATTATCTGATTATATTTCCTTTTTCACCATGGGCCCCAATGGGCTCCCAAATATCACTTTGCAGATTCCACGAAAAGCACGTTAGCAAACAGCTTCATGACAACTAAGTTTTAACTCTCTGAGATGAATTCACAGATCACAAAGAAATTCCTCAGAAAGCTTCTCTCACGTTTTGAACTGATGATATTTCCCTTATGAGCTTAGGTCTCAATGCGATCCAAAGTAGCCCTTCTCAGGTTCCTCAAAGACAGTGTTAATGCACTGTTCCAGGAAACATAATTTTAACTCTGTGAGATTAATTCACACATCATCAAGAAGTTTCTAAGAAAGTTTCTTTCTAGTTTTCATCGGAGGATATTTCCTTTGTCACCATAAGCTTCATTGCGCTAAGAAGTACCCCATTGCAGATTTCAAGAAAACTGTGTTAGAAAACTAATCACTGAAGAGAAACGTGAAACTCTGTGAATTGCATTCATACATCGAAGTGCAATTTCCCAGAAGGCTTCTTTCCAGTTTTTATCTGAAGATATTTCCGTTTTCACCATAGCCCTCAATGAGCTCCCAAATATCACTTTGCAGAATCCACGACAACTGTGTTAGCAAACTGTTCCAAGAAGGGAAGTGTGGAACTCTGAGTGATGAAGTCACACATCAGAAAGCAATCTCTCAGAAAGCTTCTCTCTAGTTATTATCTGAGGATATTTTCTTTTTCACATTTGGCCCCAGTGGGCTCCCAAATATCACTTGCAGATTCCACGGAAAGACTGTTAGCAAACTGCTTCCTGAGGTCTAAGCTGTAACACTGTGAGATGAATTCCCAGATCACAAAGAAGTTTCTCCGAAAGCTTCTTTCACTTTTTGAACTGATGATACTTCTTTTATCAGCGTAGGCCTCAATGCGATCCAAAGTAGCCCTTCTCAGGTTCCTCAAAGACAGTGTTAATGGAATGTTCCAGGAAACAAAAGGGTAACTCTGTGAGATGAATTCACACATCACCAGGAATTTTCCAGGAAAGCTTCTTTCTAGTTTTCACCTGAGTATATTTCCTTTGTCACCGTAAGCTACATTGCACTAAGAAGTATCCCAATGCAGATTTCAAGAAAACTGTGTTAGGAAACTGATCACTGAAGAGAAACGTGAAACTCTGTGAGTTGCATTCATACATCGAAGTGCATTTTCCAGAAGGTTTCTTTCCAGTTTTCATCTGAACATATTTCCTTTTTCACCATAGCCCTCATTGAGCTCCCAAATATCACTTGGTAGAATCAACACCAACTGTGTTAGCAACCTTTTTCAAGAAGGGAAGGTTGGAACTCTGTGTGATGAAGTCACACATCAGAAAGCAATTTCTCAGAAAGCTTCTCTCTAGTTATTATCTGACGATATTTCCTTTTTCACAATGGGCCCCAATGGGCTCCCAAATATCCCTTTGCAGATTCCACGAAAAAAGGGTTAGAACCTGCTTCCTGAGGTCTGAGCTGTAACAATGTGAGATGCATTCACAGATCACAAAGAAGTTTCTCAGAAAGCTTCTTTCACGTTTTTGAACTGGTGATACCTCAATTATCAGCGTAGGCCCCAATGCGATCCAAAGTAGCCCTTCTCAGGTGCCTCAAAGACAGTGTTAATGGACTGTTCCAGGAAGCATAAGGGTAACTCTGTGAGATTAATTCACACATCTCCAAGAGTTTGTAATAAAGCTTTTTTCTAGTTTTCATCTGAGGATATTTCCTTTGTCACCGTAAGCTTCTTTGCACTTAGAAGTATCCCTTTGCAGATTTCAAGATAACTGTGTTAGCAAATTGATAACTGAATAGAAACCTGTAACTCTGTGAGTTGCATTCATACATCGAAGTGTGTATTCCCTGAAGGCTTCTTTCCTGTTTTTATCTGAAGATATTTCCTTTTTCACCATAGGCCTCAATGAGCTCACAAATATCACTGCAGAAACCACGAAAACTCTGTTAGCAAACTGTTTAAAGAAGGGAAGGCTATAACTCTGTTTGATGAAGTCACACATCAGAAAGCAATCACTCAGAAAGCTTCTCTCTATAATTATCTGAGGATATTTCCTTTTTCACAATGGGCCCCAAATTGCTCCCATATATCTCTTTGCAGATTCCACGAAAACAGTGTTAGCAAACTGCTTCATGAGGAATAAGTTGTAACTCTGTGAGATGAATTCACATATCACAAAGAAGTTTCTCAGAGAGTTTCTATCACGTTATGAAATGATGATATTTCCTTTATCACCGTAGGCCTCAATGCGATCCAAAGTAGCCCTTCTCAGTTTCCTCAAAGAGAGTGTTAATGGACTGTTCCAGGAAACGTAAGTGTAACACTGTGAGATGAATTCACCCATCACCAAGAAGTTTCTAAGACAGCTTCTTTCTACTTTTCATCTGAGGATATTTCTTTGTCACCGTAAGCTTCATTACGCTAAGAAGTACCCCATTGCAGATGTCCAGATAACTGTGTTAGCAAACTGATCACCGAAGGGAAACGTGTAACTCTGTGAGTTGCATTCACACGTCGAAGTGCATTTTCCCAGAAGGATTCTTTCCAGTTTTTATCTGAAGATATTTCCTTTTTCACCATAGCCCTCAATGAGCTCCCAAATATCACTCTGCAGAATCCACGACAACAGTGTAAGCAAAGTGTTCAAAGAAGGGAAGGGTGGAACTCTGTGTGATGAAGTCACACATCAGAAAGCAATCTCTCAGAAAGATTCTGCCTAGTTATTACTGAGGATATTTCCTTTTTCACAATGGGCCCCAATGGGCTCCCAAATATCACTTTCCATTTTCCACGAAAAGAGTGTTAGCAAACTGATTCCTGAGGTCTAAGCTGTAACTCTGCAAGATGAAATCACAGATCACAAAGAAGTTTCTCAGAAAATTCTTTCACGTTTTGTACTGATTATATTTCCTGTATCAGCATAGGCCCCAATGCGATCCAAAGTAGCCCTTCTCAGGTTCCTCAGTGACAGTGTTAATGGACTGTTCCAGGAAACATAAGTGAAACTCTGTGAGATGAATTCACACATCACCAAGAAGTTTTCAGGAAAGGTTCTTTCTACTTTGTATCTGAGGATATTTCCTTTGTCACCATAAGCTTCATTGCGCTAAGAAGTATCCCATTGCAGATTTCAAGAAAACTGTGTTAGCCACCTGATCACTGAAGAGAAACATGTAACTCTGTGAGTTGCATTCGTACATCGAAGTGCAAATTCCCAGAGGCTTCTTTCCAGTTTTTATCTGAAGATATTTCCATTTTCACCTTAGCCCTCAATGAGCTCCCAAATATCACTTTGCAGAATCCACGATAACTGTGTTAACAAACTGTTCCAAGAAGGGATGTTTGGAACTCTGTGTAATGAAGTCGCACATCAGAAAGCCATCTCTGAGAAAGCTTCTCTTAGTTATTATCTGAGGATATTTCCGTTTTCTCAATGGCCCCAATGGGCTCCAAAATATCACTTTGCAGATTCCACGAAAAGAGTGTTATGAAACTGCTTCCTGAGGTCTAAGCTGTAACTCTGTGAGATCAATTCACAGATCACAAAGAAGTTCCTCAGAAAGCTAATCTCACGTTTTGAACTGATGATTTTTCCTTTAACAGCGTAGGCCTCAATGCGATCCAAAGTAGCCCTTCTCAGGTTCTTCAAAGACAGTGTTAATGGACTGTTCCAGGAAACATAAGTGTAACTCTGTGAGATGAATTCATACATCACGAAGAAGTTTCTGGGAAAGCGTCTTTCTAGTTTTCATCTGAGGATATTTCCTTTGTCACCGTAAGCTTCATGGCGCAAAGAAGTATCCCATTGCAGATTTCAAGAAAACTCTGTTAGCAAACTGATCACTGAAGTGAAACGTGTAACTCCGTGGGTTGCATTCATACATCGAAGTGCATTTCCCAGAATGCTTCTTTCCAGTTTTGATCTGAAGATATTTCCTTCTTCACCATAGCCCTCAATGACCTCCCAAATGTCACTTTGCAGAATCTACGACAACAGTGTTAGCAAACTGTTCCAAGAAGGGAAGGGTTTAACTCTGTGTGATAAAGTCACACATCAGAAAGCAATCTCTCAGAAAGCTTCTCTGTAGTTATTACCTGAGGATATTTCCTTTTTCACAATGGGCCCCAATGGGCTCCCAAATATCACTTTGCAGATTTAACGAAAAGAGTGTTAGCAAACTGCTTCCTGAGGTCTAAGCTGTAACTCTGTGAGATGAATTCACAGATCACAAAGAAGTTTCTCAGAAAGCTTCTTCCACGTTTTGAACTGATGATATTTCCCTTATGAGCATATTCCTCAATGCGATCCAAAGTAACCCTTCTCAGGTGCCTCAAAGACAGTGTTAATGGACAGCCCCAGGAAACATAAGTGTAACTCTGAGAGATGAATTCACACATCACCAAGAAGTTCCTAAGAAAGCTTCTTTCTAGTTTTCACCTGAGGATATTTCCTTTGTCACCGTAAGCTTCATTGTGCTAAGACTTATCCCATTGCAGATTTCACGAAAACTGTGTTAGCAAACTGATCACTGAAGAGAAACGTGTAGCTCTGTGAGTTGCATTCATACATCGAAGTGCATTTTCCCAGAAAGCTTCTTTCCAGTTTTTATCTGCAGATGTTTCCTTTTTCACCATAGCCCTCAATGAGCTCCCAAATCTCACCTGTTAGAACCACGGAAACTGGGTTAGCAAACTTGTTCCAAGAAGACAAGGCTGTACACCCTGTTTGATAAGTCACACAAAAGAAAGCAATTTCAGAGCTCCCTCCTATAATTATCTGAGGATATCTTCCTTTCACAATGAGCCCCA
>NC_044564.1:91908901-91956273 GCF_007565055.1 Rhinopithecus roxellana | reverse complement strand
AGGGGAAAATGCACATCGATGTATGAATGCAACTCACAGAGTTACACGTTTCTCTTCAGTGATCAGTTTCCTAACACAATTTTCTTGATATCTGCAATGGGATACTTCTTAGCGCAATGAAGCTTTCGGTGACAGAGGAAATATCCTAAGATGAAAAGTAGAAAGAAGCTTTCTTATAAATTGCTTGGTGATGTGTGAATTCATCTCACAGAGTTACAGTCATGTTTCCTGGAACAGTCCATTAACACTGTCTTTGAGGAACCTGAGAAGGGCTACTTTGGATAGCATTGATGCCTACGATGATAAAGGAAATATAATCAGTTCAAAAAGAGAGAGAAGCTTTCTGAGAAACTTCCTTGTGAGGTGTGAATTCATCTCACAGAGTTGCAACTTAGTCCTCAGGAAGCAGATTGCTAACACTCTTTGGGTGGAACCTGCAAAGTGATATTTGGGAGCCCATTGGGGCCCATTGTGAAAAAGGAAATATCCTCAGATAATAACTAGAGAGAAGCTTTCTGAAAGATTGCGTTCTGAGGTGTGACTTCATCACACAGAGTTCCACCCTTCCCTTCTTGGAACCGTTTGCCAACACAGTTGCCGTGGATTCTGCAAAGTGATATTTGGGAGCTCATTGAGGGCTATGGTGAAAAAGGAAATATTTTCAGATAAAAAATGGAAAGAAGCCTTCTGGGAAAATGCACTTCGATGCATGAATGCATCTGACAGAGTTGCACGTTGCTGTTCAGTGATCAGTTTGATAACACAGTTTCCTTGAAATCTGCAATGGGATACTTCTTAGCGCAATAAAGCTTATGGTGACAAAGGAAATATCCTCAGATGAAAACTAGAAAGAAGCTTTTTTAGAAACATCTTGGTGATGTGTGAATTCATATCACACAGTTACACTTATGTCTCCTGGAACACTCCATTAACACTGTCTTTGAGGAACCTGAGAAGGGCTAATTGGGATCGCATTGAGGCATATGCTGATAAAGGAAATATTATTAGTACAAAACGTGAAAGAAGCTTTCTGAGAAACTTCTTTGTGATCTCTAAATTCATCTCACAGAGTTACAGCTTAGACCTCAAGAAGCAGTTTGCTAACACTCTTTTCGTGGAATTTGCACAGTGATATTTGGGAGCACATTGGGGCCCATTGTGAAAAAGGAAATGTCCTAGGATAATAACTAGTGAGAAGCTTTCTGAGAGATTGCTTTCTGATGTGTGACTTAATCACACAGAGTTCCACCCTTTCCTTCTTGGAACAGTCTGCTAACACTGTGGTCGTGGATTCTGCAAAGTGATATTTGGAAACTCATTGAGGGCTATGGTTAAAAAGGAAATATCTTCAGATAAAAACTGGAAAGAAGCCTTCTGGGAAAATGCAGTTCGATGTATGAATGCATCTCACAGAGTTACACGTTTCTCTTCAGTGATCAGTTTGCTAACAGAGTTTTCTTGAAATCTACAATGGGAAACTTCTTATCGCAATGAAGCTTACGGTGACAAGGAAATGACCTCAGATGGAAACTAGAAAGAAGCTTTCTTAGAAACTTCTTGATGATGTGTGAATTCATCTCACAGAGTTACACTTATATTTCCTGAACAGTCCATTAACACTGTCTTTGAGGAACCTGGGAAGGGCTACTTTGGAACGCATTGAGGCCTAGGCTGATAAGGGATATATCATCAGTTCAAAACGTGAAAGAAGATTTATGAGAAACTTCTTTGTGATCTGTGAATTCATCTCACAGAGTTACAGCTTAGACCTCAGGAAGCAGTTTTCTTACACTCTTTTCATGGAATCTGCAAAGTGATATTTGGGACCCCATTGGGGCCCATTGTGAAAAAGGAAATATCCTCAGATAATACCTAGAGAGAAGCTTTGGGAGAGATTGCTTTCTGAGGTGTGACTTCATCACACAGAGTTCCACCCTTCCCTTCTTGGAACAGTTTGCTAACACTGTGGTCGTGGATTCTGCAAAGTGATATTTGGGAGCTCATTGAGGGCGGTGGTGAAAAGGAAATATCTTCAGATAAAAACTGGAAAGAAGCCTTCTGGGAAATTACACTTCGATGTATTAATGCAACTCACAGAGTTACACGTTTCTCTTCAGTGATCAGTTTCGTAACACAGTTTTCTTGAAATCTGCAATGGGATACTTCTTAGCGCAATGAAGCTTACGGTGACAAAGGAAATATCCTCAGATGAAAACTAGAAACAACTTTCCTTGAAACTTCTTGGTGATGTGTGAATTCATCTCACAGAGTTACACTTATGTTTCCTGTAACAGTCCATTAACACTGTCTTTGAGGAATCTTAGAGGGGCCACTTTGGATAACATGGAGACCTACGCTGATAAAGGAAATATCATCAGTTCAAAACGTGAAAGAAGCTTTCTGAGAAACTTCTTTGTGATCGGTGAGTTCATCTCACCGAGTTGCAGCTTAGACCTCAGGAGGCATTTTGCTAACAATCTTTTCGTGGAATCTGCAATGTGATATTTGGGAGCCCATTGGGGCCCATGGTGAAAAAGGAAATATCCTCAGATAATAACTAGAGAGACGCTTTTTGAGAGATTGCTTTCCTCTATGTGACTTCATCACACAGAATTTCAGCCTTCCCTTCTTCGAACAGTTTGCTAACACTGTTGTCGTGGATTCTGCAAAGTGATATTTGGGAGCTCATTGAGGGGTTTTGTGAAAAAGGAAATATCTTCAGATGAAAACTGGACAGAATCCTTTTGGGAAATTGCACTTCGATGTATGAATGCAACTCACAGAGTTAAACGTTTGTGTTCAGTGATCAGTTTGCCAACAGAGTTTTCTTGAAATCTGCAATGGGATACTTCTTAGGGCAATGAAGATTCCGGTGACAAAGGAAATATCCTCAGATAAAAACTAGAAAGAGGCTTTCTTAGAAACTTCTTGGTGATGTGTGAATTCATCTCACAGAGTTACACTTATGTTTCCTGGAACACTCCATTAACACTGTCTTTGAGGAACCTGAGAAGGGCTACTTTGGATCGCATTGAGGCCTACGCTGATAAAGGAAATATCATCAGTTCCAAAAGTGAAAGAAGCTTTCTGAGAAACTTCTTTGTGATCTGTGAATTCATCTCACAGAGTTACAGCTTAGACCTCAGGAAGCAGTTTCCTAACACTCTTTTCGTGGAATCTGCAAAGTGATATTTGTGAGCGCTTTGGGCCCCATTGTGAAAAAGGAATTATCCTCAGATAAGAACTAGAGAAAAGCTTTCTGAGAGATTGCTTTCTGATGTGTGACTTCATCACACAGACTTCCACCCTTCCAATCATGGAACAGTTTGCTAACACTGTTGTTGTGGATTCTGCAAAGTGATATTTGGGAATTCATTGAGTCCTATGGTGAAAAAGGAAATATCTTCAGATAAAAACTGGAAAGAGCCTTCTGGAAAAATGCACTTCGATGTATGAATGCAACTCACAGAGTTACACTTTTCTCTTATTGATCAGTTTCCTATCAATTTGTTTGAAATCTGCAATGGGACACTGCTTTGCGCAAGGAAGCTTATGGTGACAAAGGAAATCTCCTCAGATGAAATCTAGAAAGAATCTTTCCTGGAAACTTCTTGGAGATGAGTGAATTCATCTCACAGAGTTACACTTATGTTTGAAGGAACAGTCCATTAAAACTGTCTTTGAGGAACCTGAGAAAGGCTGCTGTGGATGGCATTGAGGCCGACGCTTATAAAGGAAATATCATCAGTTCAAAACGTGAAAGGACCTTTCTGAGAAAATTCTGTGTGATCTGTGAATTCATCTCACAGAGTTACAGCTTAGGCCTCAGGAAGCAGTTTGCTAACACTCTTTTCGTGGAATCTGCACAGTGATATTTTGGAGCCGTTTGGGGTGCATTGTGAAAAAGGAAATATCCTCAGATAATAACTATAGAGAAACTTTCTGAGAGATTGCTATCTGATGTGTGACTTCATCACACAGAGTTTCAGCCTTCCCTTCTTGGAACAGTTTGCTAACACTATCGTCATAGATTCTGCCAAGTGATAATTGGGAGCTCACTGAGGGCTATGTTCAAAATGGAAATATCTATAAGTAGAAACAGGAAAGAAGCCTTCTGCGAAAATGCACTTTGATGTATGAATGCAACTCAGAGAGTTACACTTTCCTCTTCAGTGATAAGTTTGTTAAGACAGTTTTCTTGAAATCTGCCATGGGATACTTCTTAGCGCAATGAAGCTTATGCTGACAAAGGAGATATCCTCAGATAAAAAGTAGAAAGAAGCTTTCCTAGAAACGTCTTGGTGGTGTGTGAATTTGTCTCACAGAATTACACTTATGTTTCCTGGAACAGTCCATTAACACTGTCTTTGAAGAACCTAAGAAGGGCTACTTTGGATCACATTGAGGTCTACGCTGACAAAGGAAATATCATCAGTTCAAAAAGTGAGTGAAGCTTTCTGAGAATATTCTTTGTGACCTGTGAATTCATCTCACAGTGTTACAGCTTACACCTCAGGCAGCAGTTTGCTATCACTCTTTTCGTGGAATCTGCAGAGTGATATTTGGGAGCCCATTGGGGCCCATTGTGAAAAAGGAAATATCCTCAGATAATAACTAGAGAGAAGCTTTCTGAGAGATGGCTTTCTGATGTGTGACTTCATCACACAGAGTTCCACCCTTCCCTTCTTGAAACAGTTTGCTAACCCAGTTGTTCGGGATTCTGAAATGTGGTATTTGGGAGCTCATTGAGGGCTATGGAGAAAAAGGAAGTAACTTCAGATAAAAACTGGAAAGAAGCCTTCTGGGAAAATGCACTTCGATGTATGAATGCAACTCACAGAGGTACACCTTTCTCTTCAGTGATCAGCTTCCTAACAGTTTTCTTGAAATCTGCAATGGCATATTTCTTAGTGCAATGAAGCCTACGGTGACAAAGAAACATCCTCAGATGAAAACGAGAAAGAAGCTTTCTTTGAAACTTCTTGGTGATGTGTGAATTCATCTCACAGAGTTACACTTAAGTTTCCTAGAACAGTCCAATAACACTGTCTTTGAGGAATCTGAGAAGGGCTACGTTGGATCGCTTTGAGGCCTACGCTGATAAAGGAAATATCATCAGTTCGAAAAGTGAGAGAAGCTTTCTGAGAAACTTCTTTGTGATCTGTGAATTCATCTCACGGTGTTTCAACTTAGTCATCATGAAGCAGTTTGCTAACACTCTTTTCGTGGAATCTGCAAAGTGATATTTGGGAGCCCAATGGGTCCCATTGTGAATAAGGAAATATCCTCAGATAATAAGTAGAGAGAAGCTTTCTGAGAGATTGCTCTCTGAGGTGTGACTTCATCACACAGAGATCCACCCTTCCCTTCTTGGAACAGTTTGCTAAGAGTGTTGTCGTGGATTCTGCAAAGGGATATTTGGGAGCACATTCACGGCTATGGAGAAAAAGGAAATATCTTCAGATAAAAACTGGAAAGAAGCCTTCTGAGAAAATGCACTTCCATGTATGAATGCAACTCACAGAGTTACACCTTTCTTTCAGTGATCAGTTTGCTAACACAGTTTTCTTGAAATCTGCAATGGGATACGTGTTAGCACAATGAAGCTTACGGTAACAAAGGAAATATCCTCAGATGAAAACTAGAAAGAAGTTTTCTTAGAAACTTCTTGATGATGTGTGAATTCATCTCACAGTGTTACAGTGATGTTTCTGGGAACAGTCCATTAACACTGTCCTTGAGGAACCTGAGAAGGGCTCCTTTAGATTGCATTGAGGCCTACGCTGTTAAAGGAAATATAAGCAGTTCAAAAAGTGAGGGAAGCTTTCTGAGAAACTTCTTTGTGATCTGTTAGTTCATCTCACAGTGTTACAACTTAGTCCTCATGAAGCAGTTGGCTAAAACTCTTTACGTGGAATCGGCGAAGTGATATTTGGGAGCCCATTGGGGCCCATTGTGAAAAAGGAAATATCCTCAGATAATAACTAGAGAGAAGCTTTCCGAGAGATTGCTTTTTGAGGTGTGACTTCATCACTCAGAGTTCCACCCTTCCCTTCTTGGAACAGTTTGCTAACACAGTTGTCGTGGATTCTGCAAAGTGATATTTGGGAGCTCATTGAGGACTATGGTGAAAAAGGAAATATCTTCAGATAAAAACTGGAAAGAAGCCTTCTGGGAAAATGCACTTCAATGTAGGAATTCAACTCACAGAGTGGCACCTTTCCCTTCAGTGATCAGTTTGCTAAGACAGTTTCCTTGGAATCTGCAAGGGGATCCTTCTTAGCGCAATGAAGCTTATGATGACAAAGGAAATATCCTCAGATTAAAACTAGAAGGAAGCTTTCTTAGAAAATTCTTGGTAACGTGTGAATTCATCTCACAGAGTTACACTTATGTTTCCTGGAACCGTCCAGTAACACTCTTTTTGAGGAAACTGAGAAGGGGTATTTTGGATCGCATTGAGGCCTACACTGATAAAGGAAGTATCATCCGTTGAAAACGTCAAAGAAGCTTTCTGAGGAACTTCCTGTGATCTGTGAATTCATCTCACAGAGTTGCAGCTTAGACCTCAGGAAACAGTTTGCTAACACTCTTCTTTTGGAAACTGCAAAGTGATATTTGGGAGCCCATTGGGGCCCATTGTTAAAAAGGAAATATCCTCAGATGATAACTAAAGAGAAGCTTTCTGAGAGATTGCTTTCTGATGTGTGACTTCATCACACAGAGTTCCACGCTTCCCTACTTGGAACAGTTTGCTAACACAGTTGTCGTCGATTTTGCAAAGTGAAATTTGGGAGCTCAGTGAGGCTATGGTGAAAAAGGAAATATCTTCAGATAACAACTGGAAGAAAGCCTTCTGGAAAAATGCACTTCTATGTATGAATGGAACTCACAGAGTTACACCCTTCTCATCAGTGATAAATGTGCTAACATAATTTTCTTGAAATCTGCAATGGGATACTTTCTAGCGCAATGAAGCTTACGGTGACAAAGTAAATATCCTCAAATGAAAACTAGAAAGAAGCTTACGTAGAAATTTCTTGGGGATGTTTGAATTCATCTCACAGAGTTACACTTATGTTTCCTGGAATAGTCCATTAACACTGTCTTTGAGGAACCCGAGAAGGGCTAGTTTGCATCGCATTGAGGCCTACACTGATAAAGGAAATATCATCAGTTTAAAACGTGAAAGAAGCTTTCTGAGAAACTTTTTTGTGATCTGTGAATTCATCTCACAGAGTTACAGCTAAGACCTCAGGAAGCAGTTTGCTAACACTATTTTCGTGGCATCTGCAAAGTGATATTTGGGAGCCCATTGGGGCCCATTGTGAAAAAGGAAATATCCTCAGATAATAACTAGAGAGAAGCTTTCCGAGAGATTGCTTTTTGAGGTGTGACTTCATCACTCAGAGTTCCACCCTTCCCTTCTTGGAATAGTTTGCTAACACAGTTGTCGTGGATTCTGCAAAGTGATATTTGGGAGGTCAATGAGGGCTATGGGGAAAAAGGAAATATCTCCAGATAAAAACCGGAAAGAAGCCTTCTGGGAAAATGCACTTCGATGTATGAATGCAACTCACAGAGTTACACGTTTCTCCTCAGTGATCAGTTTGCTGACACAGTTTGCTTGAAATCCTTAATGGAATACTTCTTAGCGCAATTCAGCTTACGGTGACAAAGGAAATATCCTCAGATGAAAACTAGAAAGTAGCTTTCTTCGAATCTTCTTGGTGATGTGTGAATTCATCTCACAGAATTACACTTCTTTTTCCTGGAACAGTCCATTAACACTGTGTTTCAGGAACATGAGAAGGGCAACTTTGGATCGCATTGGGGCCTACGCTGATAAAGGAAATATCATCAGTTCAAAACGTGAAAGAAGCTTTCTGAGAAATTTCTTTGTGATCTGTGAATTCATCTGACAGAGTTACAACTTAGTCCTCGTGAAGCAGATTGCTAACACTCTGTTCATTGAATCTGCAAAGTGATATTTTGGAGCCCATTGGGGCCCATTGTGAAAAAAGAAATATCCTCATATAATAACTAGAGAGAAGCTATCTGAGAGATTGCTTTCTGATGTGTGACATCATCACACAGAGTTAAACCCTTCCCTACCTCGTCAGTTTGCTAACACTGTTGTCATGGATTCTGCAAAGTGATATTTTGGAGCTCATTGAGGGCTACGGTTAAAAAGGAAATATGTTTAGATATAAACTGCATAGAAGCCTTCTGGGAAATTGCACTTCGGTGTTTGAATGCAACTAACAGAGTTACACCTTTCTCGTCAGTGCTCTGTTTGCTAACACAGTTTTCTTGAAATCTGTAATGGGATACTTCTTAGCGCAATGAAGCTTAAGGTGACAAAGGAAATATCCTCATATGAAAAGTAGAGAAACGCTTTCGTAGAAACTTCTTGGTGATGTGTGAATTCATCACACAGAGTTACACTTATGTTTCCGGGAACAGTCCATTAACACTATCTTTGAGGAAAACGAAAAGGGTTAGTTTGGATCTCATTGAGGCCTACCCTGATAGAGGAAATATCATCAGTTCAAAACGTGAAAGATGTTTTCTGAGAAACTTCTTTGTGATCTGTAAGTTCATCTCACAGAGTTACAACTTAGTCCTCATGAAGCAGTTTCCTACCACTCTTTTTGTGGAATCTGCAAAGTGATATTTGGGAGCCCATTGGGGCCCAGTGTGAAAAAGGAAATATCCTGAGATAATAACTAGAGGGAAGCTTTCTGAGAGGTTGTTTTCTGACGTGTGACTTCATCACACACAGTTCCACCCTTCCCTTCTTGGAACAGTTTGCTAACACAGTTGTCATGGATTCTGCAAAGTGATATTTGGGAGCTCATTGAGGTCTATGGTGAAAAAGGAAATATCTTCAGATAAAAACTGGAAGGAAGCCTTCTGGGAAAATGCACTTCGATGTCTGAATGCAACTCACAGAGTAACACCTTTCTCTTCAGTGATCAGCTTGCTAACACAGTGTTCTTGATATCTGCATTGGGATACTTCTTAGCCCAATGAAGCTTACGGTGAGAAAGGAAATACCCTCAGATGAAAACTAGAAAGTAGATTTCGTGGAAACTTCTTGGTGATGGATGAATTCCTCTCACAGAGTTACACTTATGTTTACTGGAACAGTCCATTAACACTGTCTTTGAGGAACCCGAGATGGGCTACTTTGGAATGCATTGAGGCCTACTCTACTAAAGGAAATATAATCAGTTCAAAAAGTGAGAGAAATTTTTTTAAGAAACTTCTGTGTGATCTGTGATTTCATCTCACAGAGTTAAAACTTAGTCCTCATGAAGCAGTTTGCTAACACTCTTTTTGTGGAATCTGCATAGTGATATTTGGGAGCCCATTGGGGCCCAGGGTGAAAAAGGAAATATCAACAGATAATAACTAGAGAGACACTTTCTGTGAGATTGCTTTCTGAGTTGTGACTTTATCACACAGAAATCCACCCTTCCCTTCTTGGAACAGTTTGCTAACACAGTGGTCGTGGATTCTGCAAAATGATATTTGGGAGCTCATTGTGGGCTATGGTGAAAAAGAAAATATCTTCAGAAAAAAACTGGAAAGAAGCCTTCTGAGAAAATTTACTTTGATATATGAATCCAACTCACAGAGTGACACCTTTCTCTTCAGTGATCAGTTTGCTAACACAGTTTCCTTGAAATCTGCAATGGGATACATCACAGCGCAATGAAGCTTATGGTGACAAAAGAAATATCCTCAGATGAAAAGTAGAAAGAAGCTTTCCTAGAAACTTCTTGGTGATGTGTGAATTCATCTCACAGAATTACACTTCTGTTTCCGGTAACAGTCCATTAACACTGATTTGACGAACCCGAGAAGGGTTACTTCAGATCGCATTGAGGCCTACACTGATAAAGGAAATATCATCAGTTCAAAACGTGATAGAAGCTTTCTGAGAAACTTCTTTGTGATCTGTGAATTCATCTCACAGAGTTACAACTTAGTCCTTATGAAGCAGTTTGCTAACACTCTTTTCGTGGAATCTGCAAAGTGATATTTGAGAACCCATTGGGGCCCAGTGTGAAAAAGGAAATATCCTGAGATAATAACTTGAGAGAAGCTTTATGAGAGATTGCTGTCTGATGTGTGACTTCATCACACACAGTTCCACCCTTCCCTTCCGGGAACAGGTTGCTAACACTGTTGTCGTGGATACTGCAAAGTGCTATTTGGGAGCTCTTTGAGGGCGATGGTGAAAAAGAAATATCTTCAGATAAAAACTGGAAAGAAGCCTTCTGGGAAAATGCACTTCGATGTATGAATGCAACTCACAGAGTTACACGTTTCTCTTCAGTGATCAGTTTCCTAACACAGTTTTCTTGAAATCTGCAATGGGATACTTCTTAGCCCAATGAAGCTTACGGTGACAAAGGAAATATCCTCAGATGAAAACTAGAAACATCTTTCTTAGAAACTTCTTGCTGATGTGTGAAATCATCTAACAGAGTTACACTTATGTTTTCTGGAACAGTCCTTCACCACTGCCTTGAGAAACCTGAGAAGGGCTACTTTCCATCGCATTGAGGCCTACGCTAATAAAGGAAATATCATCAGTTCAGTACGTGAAAGAAGCTTTCTGAGAAACTTCTTTGTGATCTGGGAATTCATCTCAAAGTGTTACAACTTAGTCCTCATGAAGCAGTTTGTTAACACTCTTTTCGTGGAATCTGCAAAGTGATATTTGGGAGCTCATTGGGGTCCATTTTGAAAAAGGAAATATCCTCAGAAATAACTAGAGAGAAGCTTTCTGAGAGGTTGCTTTCTGAGGTGTGAATTCATCACACAGGGTTCCACCTTCCCTTCTTGGAAAAATTGCTAACACAGTTGTCGTGCATTCTGCAAAGTGATGTTTGGGAGCTCATTGAGGGCTATGGTGAAAAAGGAAATATCTTCAGATAAAAACTGGAAAGAAACCATCTGGGAAAATGCACTTCGATGTATGAATGCAACTCACAGTGTTACATCTTTCTCTTCCATTGAGCAGTTTGCTAACACAGTTTTCTTGAAATCTGCAATGGGCTACTTCTTAGCGCAATGAAGCTTACGGTGACAAAGGAAATATCCTCAGATGAAAACTAGAACGAAGCTTTCTTAGAAACTTCTTCGTGATGTGTGAATTCATCTCACAGAGTTACACTTATGTTTCCTGGAACAGTCCATTAACACTCTCTTTGAGGAACCGGGGAAGGGCTACTGTGGATCGCATTGTGGCCTATGCTGATAATGGAAATATCATCAGTTCAATACGTGAGAGAAGCTTTCTGAGGAAACTTCTTTCTGATCTGTGAATTCATCTCAGAGATTTACAACTTAGTCCTCATGAAGCAGTTTGCTAACACTCTTTTCGTGGAATCTTCAAAGTGATATTTGGGAGCTCTTTGGGGCCCATTGTGAAAAAGGAAATATCCTCAGATAATAACTAGAGAGAAGCTTTCTGAGAGATTGCTTTCTGATGTGTGACTTCATCACACAGAATTCCTCCCTTTCCTTGTTGCAACAGATTGCTAACACAGTTGTCGTGGATTCTGCTAAGTGATATTTGGGAGCTCATTGAGGTCTACTGTGAAAAAGGAAATATCTTCAGATAAAAACTGGAAAGAAGACTTCTGGGAAAATGCACTTCGATGTATGAATGCACCTCACAGAGTTACAGCTTTCTCTTCAGTGACCATTTTGCTAACACAGTTTTCTTGAAATCTGCAATGGGATATTTCTTAGCGTATTGAATCTTACGGTGACAAAGGAAATATCCTCACATGAAAACAGGAAAGAAGCTTTCTTAGAAACGTCTTGGTGATGTGTGAATTCATCTCACAGAGTTACACTTATGCTTCCTAGAACAGTCCATTAACCCTGTCTTTGAGGAACCTGAGAAGGGCTACTTTGGATTGCATTGAGGACTGCGCTGATAAAGGAAATATCATCAGTTCAAAAAGTGAGAGAAGCTTTCTGAGAAACTTCTTTGTGATCTGTGAATTCATCTCACAGTGTTACAACGTAGTCCTCATGAAGCAGTTTGCTAACACGCTTTTCGTGGAATCTGCAAAGTGATATTTCGGAGTCCCTTGGGGCCCACTCTGAAAAAGGAAATATCCTCAGATAATAACTAGAGAGAAGCTTTCTGAGAGAATGCGTTCTGAGGTGTGATTTCATCACACGAAAAGAGTGTTAGCAAACTGCTTCCTGAGGTGTAAGCTGTAAATCTGTGAGATGAATTCACAGATCACAAAAAGTTTCTCAGAAAGCTTCTTTCACGTTTTGAACTGGTGACATTTCCTTTACCAGCGTAGGCCTCAATGCGATGCAAAGTATCCATTCTCAGGTTCCTCAAAGACAGTGTTAATGGACTGTTCCAAGAAACATCAATGTAATTCCATGAGATGAATTCACACATCACCAAGAAGTTTCTAGGAAAGCTTCTTTCTAGTTTGCATTTGAGGATATTTCCTTTGTCTTCTTAAGCTGCATTGTGCTAAGAATATCCCATTGCAGATTTCAAGAAAACTGTGTTAGGAAACTGATCACTGAACAGAAAGTGGTAACTCTGTGAGTTGCATTCATGCATCGAAGTGCATTTTCCCAGAAGGCTTCCTTCCAGTTTTTATCTGAAGATATTTCCTTTTTCACCATAGCTCTCAATGAGCTCCCAAATATCACTTTGCAGAATCCATGACAACAGTGTTACCAAACTGTTCCAAGAAGGGAAGGGTGGAACTCTGTTTGATGAAGTCACACATTAGAAAGCAATCTCTCAGAAAGCTTCTCTCTAATTATTATCTGATGATATTTCCTTTTTCACAATGGGCCCCAAAGGGCCCCCAAATATCACGTTGCAGATTCCACGAAAAGAGTGTGAGTAAACTGCTTCCTGAGGTCTAATCTGTAACTCTGTGAGATGAATTCACAGATCACAAAGAAGTTTCTCAGAAAGCTTCTTTCACATTTTGAACTGATGATAATTCCTTTATCAGCGTAGGCCTCAATGCGATCCAAAGTAGCCCTTCTCAGGTTCCTCAAAGACAGTGTTAATGGACTGTTCCAGGAAACATAAGTGTAACTCTGTGAGATGAATTCACACATCACCAAGAAGTTTCTAGGAAAGCTTCTTTCTAGTTTTCATCTGAGGATATTTCCTTTGTCACCGTAAGCTTCATTGCGCGAAGAAGTATCCCATTGCAGATTTCAAGAAAACTGTGTTAGCAAACTGATCACTGAAGAGAAAGGTGTAACTCTGTGAGTTGCATTCATACATGGAAGTGAATTTTCCCAGGGGACTTCTTTCCAGTTTTTATCTGAAGGTATTTCCTTTTTCACCATAGCCCTCAATGAGCTCCCAAATATCACTTGGCAGAATCCACGACAACAGTGTTAGCAAACTGTTCGAAGAAGGGAAGGGTGGAACTCTGCGTGATGAAGTCACACATCACAAAGCAATCTCTCAGACAGCTTCTCTCTAGTTATTATCGGAGGATATTTCCTTTTTCACAATGGGTGCCCAAAGGTCTCCCAAATATCACGTTGCATTCCACGAAAAGAGTGTTAGCAAACAGCTTCGTGAAGTCTAATCTGTAACACTGTGTGGTGAATTCACAGATCACAAAGAAGATTCTCAGAAAACTTTTTTCACGTTTTGAACTGATGATAATTTCCTTATCAGCGTAGGCCTTAATGCGATCAAAGTAGCCTTCTCAGGTTCCTCAAAGACAGTGTCAATGGACTGTTCCAGGAAACATAAGTGTACCTCTGTGAGATGAATTCACATATCACCAAGAAGTTTCTAAGAAACCTTCTTTCTAGTTTTCATCTGAGGATATTTCCTTTGTCACCATAAGCTTCATTGTGCTAAGAAGTATCCCATTGCAGATTTCAAGAAAACTGTGTTAGCAAACTGATCACTGAAGAGAAAGGTGCAACTCTGTGAGGTGCATTCATACATTGAAGTTCATTTTCCCAGAAAGCTTCTTTCTAGTTTTTATCTGAAGATATTTCTTTTTCACCATTGCCCTCAAAGAGCTCCCAAATAGCACTTTGCAGTATCCACGACAACAGTGTTAGCAACCTGTTCCAAGAAGGGAAGTGTGGAACTCTGTGTGATGAAGTCACACCTCAAGAAGCAGTCTCCTAGAAAGCTTATCTCTAGTTTTTACATGGGGATATTTCCTTTTTCACAATGGGCCCCAATGGGCTCTCAATTATCACTTGGAAGATACCACGAATAGAGGGTAAGCAAACTGCTTCCTGAGGTCTAAGCTGTAACACTGTGAGATGAATTCACAGATCACAAAGTGTATTCTCAGAAAGCTTCTTTCACGTTTTGAACTGATGATATTTCCTTTATCAGCGTAGACCTCAATGTGATCCAAAGTAGCCCATCTCAGGGTCCTCAAAGACAATGTTATTGGACTGTTCCAGGAAACATAAGTGTAACTCTGTGAGATGGATTCAAACATCACGAAGAAGTTTCTAGGAAAGCTTCTTTGTAGTTTTTATCTGAAGATAATTCCTTTGTCACCATCAGCTTCATTGAGCTAAGAAGTATCCCATTGCAGATTTCAAGAAAACTGTGTTAGCAAACGGATCACCGAAGAGAAACGCGTAACTCTTTGAGTTGCATTCATACATCGAGTGCATTTTCCCAGACGGCTTCTTCCCCGTTTTTATCTGAAGATATTTCCTTTTTCAACAAAGCCCTCAATGAGCTCCCAAATATCACTTTGCAGGATCCACGACAACTGTTAGCACACTGTTCCAAGAAGTGAAGGGTGGAACTCTGTGATGAAGTCACACATCAGAAAGCAGTCTCTCAGAAAGCTTCACTCTAGTTATTCTGAGGACATTTAATTTTTCACAATGGGCCCCAATGGGCTCCCAAATAAAACTTTGCAGATTCCTCGAAAAGAGTGTTAGCAAAATGCTTCCTGAGGTCTAAGCTGTAACCCTGTGAGATGAATTCACAGATCGCAAAGAAGTTTCTCAGAAATCTTCATTCACATTTTGAACTGATGATATTTCCTTTTTCAGCGTAGCCCTCAATGTGATCTAAAGTACCCCTTCTTAGGTTCCTCAAAGACAGTGTTAAAGGACTGTTCCAGGAAACATAAGTGTAACTCTGCGAGATGAATTCACACATCATCAAGAAGTTTCTAAGAAAGCTTCCTTCTAGTTTTCATCTGAGGATTTTTCCTTTGTCACCGTAAGCTTCTTTGTGCTAAGAATTATCCCATTGCAGATATCAAGAAAACTGTTTTAGCAAACGGATCACTGAAGAGAAACGCGTAACTCTGTGAATTGCATTCATACATCGAAGTGAATTTTCCCAGAACGCTTCTTTCCAGTTTTTATATGAAGATATTTCCTTTTTCATCAAAGCCCTCAATGAGCTCTGAAATATCACTTTGCACAATCCCCGACAAGTGTGTTAGCAAACTGTTCCAAGAAGGGAAGGGTGGAACTCTGCGTAATGAAGTCACGCATCAGAAAGCAGTCTCTCGGAAAGCTTCTCTCTAGCTATTATCTGGGGATATTTCTTTTTTAACAGTGGGCCCACTGGTCTCCCAAATATCACTTTGCAGATTCCACGAAAAGAGTCTTAGCGAACTGTTTCATGAGGACTAAGTTGTAACTCTGTGAGATGAAATCACACATCACAAAGAAGTTTCTAATAAGCTTCCTTCTAGTTTTCATCTGAGATATTTCCTTTGTCCCCATAGGCTTCATTGAGCTAAGAAGTATCCCATTGCAGATTTCAAGAAAACTGTGTTAGCAAACTGATCACTGAAGAGAAAGGTGTAACTCTGTGAGGTGCATTCATACATCGAAGTGCATTTTCCCAGAAAGCTTCTTTCTAGTTTTTATCTGAAGATATTTCTTTTCCACCATCGCCCTCAAAGAGCTCCCAAATAGCACTTTGCAGTATCCACGACAACAGTGTTAGCAACCTGTTCCAAGAAGGGAAGTGTGGAACTCTGTGTGATGAAGTCACACCTCAAGAAGCAGTCTCCTAGAAAGCTTATCTCTAGTTTTTACATGGGGATATTTCCTTTTTCACAATGGGCCCCAATGGGCTCTCAATTATCACTTGGAAGATACCACGAATAGAGGGTAAGCAAACTGCTTCCTGAGGTCTAAGCTGTAACACTGTGAGATGAATTCACAGATCACAAAGTGTATTCTCAGAAAGCTTCTTTCACGTTTTGAACTGATGATATTTCCTTTATCAGCGTAGACCTCAATGTGATCCAAAGTAGCCCATCTCAGGGTCCTCAAAGACAATGTTATTGGACTGTTCCAGGAAACATAAGTGTAACTCTGTGAGATGGATTCAAACATCACGAAGAAGTTTCTAGGAAAGCTTCTTTGTAGTTTTTATCTGAAGATAATTCCTTTGTCACCATCAGCTTCATTGAGCTAAGAAGTATCCCATTGCAGATTTCAAGAAAACTGTGTTAGGAAACTGATCACTGAAGACAAAGGTGTAACTCTGTGAGTTGTATTCATACATTGAAGTGCATTTTCCCAGAAGGCTTCTTTCCAGTTTTTATCTGAAGATATTTCCTTTTTCACCATAGCCCTCAATGAGCTCCCAAATATCACTTTGCAGATTCCACGACAACTGTGTTAGCAAACTGTTCCAAGAAGGGAAGTGTGGAACTCTGTGTGAAGAAGTCACACCTCAAAAAGCAATCTCTCGGAAAGCTTCTCTCTAGTTATTATCTGAGGATATTTCCTTTTTCACAATGGGCCCCAATGGACTCCCAAATATCACTTCGCCGATTCCATGTAAATAGTTTTAGCAAACTGCTTCATGAAGACTAAGTTGTAACACTGTGAGATGAATGTACAGATCACAAAGAAGTTTCTCAGAAAGCTTCCCTCACTTTTTGAACTGCTTATATTTCCTTTATAAGCGTAGGACTCAATGCAATCTAAAGGAGCCCTTCTCAGTTTCCTCAAGGATATTTCCTTTGTCACAGTAATCTTCATGGAGCTAAGAAGTATCCCATTGCAGATTTCAAAAAAACCGTCAGGAAACTGATCACTGAAGAGAAAAGTGTAATTCGGTTAAGTGCATTCATACATCGATGTGCATTTTCCCAGAAGGCTTCTTTGCAGTTTTTATCTTAAGATATTTCCTTTTTCACCATAGCCCTCAATGAGACACCAAATATCACTTTGCAGAATCCACGACAACGGTGTTAGCAAACTGTTCCAAAAAGGGAAGGATGGAACTCTGTGTGATGAATTCACACATCAGAAAGCAATCTCTCAGAACGCTTCTCCCTAGTTATTATCTGAGGATATTTCCTTTTTCACAATGGACCCCAGTACTCTCCCAAATATCACTTTCCAGATTCCACGAAGAGTGCTAGCAACCTGCTCCCTGAAGTCTAAGTTGTAACTCTTTGAGATGAATTAACAGAGCACAGAGAAGTTTCTCCGAAAGCTTCCTTCACTTTTTGAACTGATGATATTTCCTTTACCAGCGTAGGCCTCAATGCGAACCAAAGTATCCCTTCTCAGGTTCCTCAAAAACAGTGTTAATGGACTGTTCCAGGAAACATAAGTGTTACTCGGTGACATGAATTTACACATCACCAAGAAGTTTCTGAGAAAGCTTCTTTCTAGTTTTCATCTGAGGATATTTCCTTTGTCACCATCAGCTTCCTTGCGGTAAGAAGTATCCCATTGCAGATTCCAAGAAATGTGTTAGCAAACTGATCACTGAAGAGAAAGGTGTAACTCTGTGAGTTGCATTCATACATCGAAGTGCATTTTCCCAGAAGGATTTTTTCCTATATCTATGTGAAGATATTTCCTTTTTCACCATAGTCCTCAATGAGCTCCGAAATATCACTTTGCAGAATCCACGACAACTTTGTTAGCAAGCTGGTCCATGAAGGGTAGGGTGGAAGTCTGTGTGATGAAGTCACACATCAGAAAGCAATCTCTCAGAAAGCTTCTCTCTAGTTATGATTTGAGGATATTTCCTTTTCCCAATCTGCCTCGATGGGCTCCAAAATATCACTTTGCAGATTCCATGAAAAGAGTGTTAGCAAACTGCTTCCTGAGGACTACCTTGTAACTCAGTGTGATGAATTCACAGATCACAAAGACGTTTCTCAGATAGCTTCTCTCACGTTTTGAACTGATGATATTTCCTTTATCATCGTAGGCCTCAATGCGATCCAAAGTGTCCCTTCCCCGGTTCATTAAAGACAGTGTTACTGTACAGTTCCAGGAAACATAAGTGTAACTCTGTGAGATGAATTCACACATGACCAAGAAGTTTCTAAGAAAGCTTCCTTCTATTTTTCATCTGAGGATATGTCCTTGTCACCGGAAGCTTCATTGCGGTAAGAAGTATCCCATTACAGATTTCAAGAAAACTGTGTTAGCAAACTGATCACTGAAGTGAAACGTGTAACTCTGTGAGTTGCATTCATACATCAAAGTGCATTTTACCAGAAGGCTTCTTTCCAGTTTTTATCTGAAGATATTTTCTTTTTCACCATAGCCCTCAATGAGCTCCCAAATATCACTTTGCAGAATCCACGACAACTGTGTTAGCAAACTGTTCCAAGACGGGAAGCGGGGAAGTCTGTATGATGAAGTCACACATCAGAAAGCAATCTCTCAGAAAGCTTCCCTCTATTTATTATCTGAGGATATTTCTTTCTTCCCCATGGGCCCCAATGGGCTCCCAAATATCACTTTGCAGTTTGCACGAACAGAGTGTTAGCAAACTGCTTCCTGAGGTCTAAGCTGTAACTCTGTGAGATGAATTCACAGATCACGAATAATTTTCTCAGAAAGGTTCCTTCACGTTTTGACCTGATGATATTTCCTTTATCAGCGTAGGCCTCAATGTGATCCAAAGAAGCCCTTCTCAGGTCCCTCAAAGATAGTGTTAATGGACTGTTGCAGGAAACATATGTGTAAATCAGTGAGATGAATTCACAAATCACCAAGAAGTTTCCAGGAAAGCTTCTTTCTGCTCTAAATCTGAGGATATTTACTTTGTCACCGTAAGCTTCCTTACGCTAAGAAGTAACCCATTGCAGATTTCAAGAAAACTGTCTTAGCAAACTGATGACTGAGGAGAAACATGTAACTCGGTGAGTTGCATTCATACATCGAAGTGCATTTTCCCAGAAGCCTTCTTTCCAGTTTTTATATGAAGATATTTCCGTTTTCACCATAGCCATGAATGAGCTCTCAAATATCACTTTGCAGAATCCACGACAAAAGTGTTAGCAAAGTGTTCCAAGAAGGGAAGGGTGTAACTCTGTGTGAAGAAGTCACACATCAGAAAGCAATCTCTCAGAAAGCTTCTCTCTAGTTATTATCTGAGGATATTTCCTTTTTCACAATGGGCCCCAATGGGCTCCCAAATATCACTTTGCAGATTCCAGGAAAAGATTGTTAGAAAACTGCTTCTTGAGGACTCAGCGGTAACTCTGTGAGATGAATTCACAGATCACAAAGAAGATACTCAGAAAGTTTGTTTCACGTTTTGAACTGATGATATTTCTTTTATCAGCGTAGGCCTCAATGCGATCCAAGGTAGCCCTTCTCAGGTTCCTCAAAGACAGTGTTAATGGACTGTTCCAGGAAACATACGTGTATCTCTGTGAGATGAATTCACACATCACCAAGAAGATTTTAGGAAAGCTTCTTTCTAGTTTTCATCTGAGGATATTTCCTTTGTCACTGTAAGATTGATTGAGCTCAGTAGTATCCCATTGTAGATTTCAAGAAAACTGTGTTAGGGAACTGATCACTGAAGAGAAACGTGTAACTCTGTGAGTTGCATTCATACATCGAAGTGCATTTTCCCAGAAGGCTTCTTTCCAGTTTTTATCTGAAGATATTTCCTTTTTCACTATAGCCCTAAATGAGCTCCCAAATATCACTTTGCATAATCCACGACAAGTGTTAGCAAACTGTTCCAGGAAGGCAAGGGTGGAACGCTGTGTGATGAAGTCACACATCAGAAAGCAATCTCTCAGAAAGCTTCTCTCTAGTTATTATCTGAGGATATTTCCTTTTACACAATGGGCCCCAAAGGGCTCCCAAATATCACTTTGCTGATTCCACGAAAATAGTGTTAGCAAACTGCTTCCTGAGGCTTAAGCTATAACTCTGTGAAATGATTTCACAGATCACAGAGAAGTTTCTCAGAAAGCTTCTTTCACGTTTTGAACTGATGATATTTCCTTTATCAGCGTAGGCGTCAATGGATCCAAAGTAGCTTTTCAGGTTCCTCAAAGACAGTGTAAATGGACTGTTCCAGGAAACGTAAGTGTAACTCCGTGTGATGAATTGACACAGCACCAAGAAGTTTCTAAGAAAGCTTCTTTCTAGTTTTCATCTGAGGATATTTCCTTTGTCACCGTAAGCTTCATTGGGCTAAGAAGTATCCCCTTGTAGATTTCAAGAAAAATGTGTTAGCAAACTGATCACTGAAGAGAATCATGTAACTCTGTGAGTTGCATTCATACATCCAAGTGCATTTTCCCAGAAGGCTTCTTTCCAGTGTTTATCTGAAAATATTTCCTTTTTCACCAAAGGCCTCAATGAGCTCCCAAATATCACTTTGCAGAATCCACGACAACGGTGTAGGCAAACTGTTCCATGAAGGGAAGGGTGGAACTCTGTGTGATGAAGTCACACATCAGAAAGCAATCTCTCAGAAAGCTTCTCTCTAGTTATTATCTGAGGATATTTCCTTTTTCACAGTGGGCCCCACAGGGCTCCCAAATATCACTTTACAAATTCCACGATAAGAGTTTTAGCACAGTGATTCCTTAGATCAAAGCTGTAACACTGTGAGATGAATACACAGATCACAAAGACGTTTCTCAGAAAGCTTCCCTCACGTTTTGAACTGATGATATTTCCTTTCCCAGCATAGGCCTGAATGCGATACAAAGTAGCCCTTCTCAGGTTCCTCAAAGAGAGTGTCATGGACTATTCCAGAAAACATAAGTGTACCTCTGTGAGATGAATTCACACTTCACCAAGAAGTTTCAAAGTAAGCTTCTTTCTAGTTTTCTTCTGAGGTTATTTCCTTCTTCACCATAAGCTTCATTGCGCTAAGAAGTATCCCACTGCTAGATTTCAAGAAAACTGTGTTAGCAAACTGATCACTGAAGAGAAAGGTGTAATCTGTGCATTGCATTCGTACATCGAAGTGCATTTTCCCAGAAGGCTTCCCTCAAGTTTTTATCTGAAGATATTTCCTTTTTCACCACAGCCCTCAATGAGCTCCCAAATATCAATTTGCAGAATCACAACAACTGTGTAAGCAAACTGTTCCAAGAAGGGAAGGGAGGAACTCTGATGTGAGGAAGTCACACCTCAGAACGCAATCTCTCAGAAAGCTTCTCTCTTAGTTATTATCTGAGGATATTTCCTTTTTCACAATGGGCCACAATAGTCTCCCGAAATATCACTTTGCAGATTCCACAATAAGAGTGTTAGCAAATCTGCTTCATGAGGACTAAGTTGTAACTCTATGAGATGAATTCACAGATCACAAAGAAGCTTCTCAGAAAGCTTCTTTCACGTTTTGAACTGATTTTATTTCCTTTATCAGCGTTGGCCTCATTGCGATCCAAAGTAACCCTTCTAAGTTTCCTCAAAGACAGAGTTACTGGACTGTTCCCGGAAACATTAGTGTACCTCTGTGAGATGAATTCACACATCAACAAGAAGTTTCTAGGAAAACTTCTTTCTAGTTTTCATCTGAGGATGTTTACTTTGTCACCATAAGCTTCATTGCGCTAAGAAGTATCCCACTGCAGATTTCAAGAAAACTGTGTTAGCAAACTGATCACTGAAGAGAAAGGTGTAAATCTGTGAATTGCATTCGTACATCGAAGTGCATTTTCCCAGAAGGCTTCCTTCAAGTTTTTATCTGAAGATATTTCCTTTTTCACCACAGCCCTCAAAGAGCTCCCAAATATCAATTTGCAGAATTCACAACAACTGTGTAAGCAAAATGTTCCAAGAAGGGAAGGGAGGAACTCTGAGTGAGGAAGTCACACCTCAGAACGCAATCTCTCAGAAAGCTTCTCTTTAGTTATTATCTGAGGATATTTCCTTTTTCACAATGGGCCCCAATGGGCTCCAAATATCACTTTGCAGATTCCACGAAAAGAGTGTTAGCAAACTGCTCCTTGAGGACTCAGCTTGTAACACTGTGAGATGAATTCACAGATCAAAAAGAAGCTTCTTAGAAACCTTCTTTCACGTTTTGAAATGATGATATTTCCTTTATCAGCGTAGGCCTCAAAGTTATGCAAAGTAGCCCCTCTCAGGTTCCTCAAAGACAGTATTAAGGACTGTTCAGGAAACGGAAGTGTAACTCTGTGAGATGAAGTCACACATCACCACGAAGTTTCTAGGAAAACTTCTTTCTAGTTTTCATCTGAGGATATTTCCGTTGTCACTCTAAGCTTCATTGAGCTAAGAAGTATCCCATTTCAGGTTTCAAGGAAAACTGTGTTAGGAAACTGATTACTGAAGAGAACGTGTACACTCTGTGAGTTGCATTCATACATCGAAGTGCATTTTCCCTAAAGGCTTCTTTAATGTTTTTATATGAAGATATTTCCTTTTTCACCGTAGTCCTCAATGAGCTCCGAAATATCACTTGGCAGAATCCATGACAACAGTGTTAGCAACCTGTTCCAAGAAAGGAAGGGTGGTACTCATTGTGATGAAGTCACACATTAGAAAGCAATCTCTCAGAAAGCATCATTCTAGTTATTGTCTGAGGATATTTCCTTTTCACAATGGTCCCCAATGGTCTCCCAAATATCACTTTGCAGATTCCACGAAACGAGTGTCAGGAAACTGCTTCATGAAGACTAAGTTGTACCTCTGTGAGATGAATTCACCGATCACAAAGAAGGTTCTCAGAAAGCTTCTTTCACGTTATGACCTGATGATATTTCCTTTATCAGCATAGGCCTCAATGCGATCCAATGTACCCTTCTCAGGTTCCTCAAGACAGTTTTTATGGACTGTTCCAGGAAACATAAGTGTAACTCTGTGAGATGAATTCACACATCTCCAAGAAGTTTCTTAGATAGATTCGTTCTACTTTTCTTCTGAGGATATTCCCTTTCTCACTGTAAGCTTCATTGCACTAAGAAGTATCCCATTGCAGATTTCCAGAAAAATGTGTTAATAAACTGATCACTGAAGAGAAACGTGTAACTCTTTTTTTTTTTTTTTTATTATACTTTAAGTTCTAGGGTACATGTGCATAACGTGCAGGTTTGTTACATATGTATACTTATGCCATGTTGGTGTGCTGCACCCATCAACTCGTCAGCACCCATCAATTCACCATTTATATCATGTATAACTCCCCAATGCAATCCCTCCCTCCTCCCCCCTCCCCCCTCCCCATGATAGGCCCCAGTGCGTGATGTTCCCCTTCCCGAGTCCAAGTGATCTCATTGTTCAGTTCCCACCTATGAGTGAGAACATGCGGTGTTTGGTTTTCTGTTCTTGTGGTAGTTTGCTAAGAATGATGGTTTCCAGCTGCATCCATGTCCCTACAAAGGACGCAAACTCATCCTTTTTTATGGCTGCATAGTATTCCATGGTGTATATGTGCCACATTTTCTTAATCCAGTCTGTCACAGATGGACATTTGGGTTGATTCCAAGTCTTTGCTATTGTGAATAGTGCCGCAATAAACATACGTGTACATGTGTCTTTGTAGTAGAATAATTTATAATCCTTTGGGTATATACCCAGTAGTGGGATGGCTGGGTCATAAGGTACATCTAGTTCTAGATCCTTGAGGAATTGCCATACTGTTTTCCATAATGGTTGAACTAGTTTACAATCCCACCAACAGTGTAAAAGTGTTCCTATTTCTCCACATCCTCTCCAACACCTGTTGTTTCCTGACTTCTTAATGATTGCCATTCTAACTGGTGTGAGATGGTATCTCATTGTGGTTTTGATTTGCATTTCTCTGATGGCGAGTGATGATGAGCATTTTTTCATGTGTCTGTTGGCTGTATGAATATCTTCTTTTGAGAAATGTCTGTTCATATCCTTTCCCCACTTTTTGATGGGGTTGTTTGTTTTTTTCTCGTATATTTGTTTGAGTTCTTTGTAGATTCTGGATATTAGCCCTTTGTCAGATGAGTAGGTTGCAAAAATTTTCTCCCATTCTGTAGGTTGCCTGTTCACTCTGATGGTAGTTTCTTTTGCTGTGCAAAAGCTCTTTAGTTTAATTAGATCCCATTTGTCAATGTTTGCTTTTGCTGCCGTTGCTTTTGGTGTTTTAGACATGAAGTCCTTGCCCATGCCTATGTCCTGAATGGTACTACCTAGATTTTCTTCTAGGGTTTTTATGGTATTAGGTCTAACATTTAAGTCTCTAATCCATCTTGAATTAATCTTCGTATAAGGGGTAAGGAAAGGATCCAGTTTCAGCTTTCTACTTATGGCTAGCCAATTTTCCCAGCACCATTTATTAAATAGGGAATCCTTTCCCCATTTCTTGTTTCTCTCAGGTTTGTCAAAGATCAGATGGCTGTAGATGTGTGGTATTATTTCTGAGGACTCTGTTCTGTTCCATTGATCTATATCTCTGTTTTGGTACCAGTACCATGCTGTTTTGGTGACTGTAGCCTTGTAGTATAGTTTGAAGTCAGGTAGCGTGACGCCTCCAGCTTTGTCCTTTTGACTTAGGATTGTCTTGGCAATGCGGGCCCTTTTTTGGTTCCATATGAACTTTAAAGCAGTTTTTTCCAATTCTGTGAAGAAACTCATTGGTAGCTTGATGGGGATGGCATTGAATCTATAAATAACCTTGGGGAGTATGGCCATTTTCACGATATTGATTCTTCCTATCCATGAGCATGGTATGTTCTTCCATTTGTTTGTGTCCTCTTTTATTTCACTGAGCAGTGGTTTGTAGTTCTCCTTGAAGAGGTCCTTTACATCCCTTGTAAGCTGGATTCCTAGGTATTTTATTCTCTTTGAAGCAATTGTGAATGGAAGTTCATTCCTGATTTGGCTCTCTGCTTGTCTGTTACTGGTGTATAAGAATGCTTGTGATTTTTGCACATTAATTTTGTATCCTGAGACTTTGCTGAAGTTGCTTATCAGCTTAAGGAGATTTTGGGCTGAGACGATGGGGTTTTCTAAATATACAATCATGTCATCTGCAAACAGGGACAATTGGACTTCTTCCTTTCCTAACTGAATACCCTTGATTTCTTTCTCTTGCCTGATTGCCCTAGCCAGAACTTCCAACACTATGTTGAATAGGAGTGGTGAGAGAGGGCATCCCTGTCTTGTGCCAGTTTTCAAAGGGAATTTTTCCAGTTTTTGCCCATTCAGTATGATATTAGCTGTGGGTTTGTCATAAATAGCTCTTATTATTTTGAGGTACGTTCCATCAATACCGAATTTATTGAGCGTTTTTAGCATGAAGGGCTGTTGAATTTTGTCAAAAGCCTTTTCTGCATCTATTGAGACAATCATGTGGTTCTTGTCTTTGGTTCTGTTTATATGCTGGATTACGTTTATTGATTTGCGAATGTTGAACCAGCCTTGCATCCCAGGGATGAAGCCCACTTGATCATGGTGGATAAGCTTTTTGATGTGCTGCTGAATCCGGTTTGCCAGTATTTTATTGAGAGTTTTTGCATCAATGTTCATCAGGGATATTGGTCTAAAATTCTCTTTTTTTGATGTGTCTCTGCCAGGCTTTGGTATCAGGATGATGTTGGCCTCATAAAATGAGTTAGGGAGGATTCCCTCTTTTTCTATTGATTGGAATAGTTTCAGAAGGAATGGTACCAGCTCCTCCTTGTACCTCTGGTAGAATTCAGCTGTGAATCCATCTGGTCCTGGACTTTTTTTGGTGGGTAGGCTATTAATTGTTGCCTCAATTTCAGAGCCTGCTATTGGTCTATTCAGGGATTCAACTTCTTCCTGGTTTAGCCTTGGGAGAGTGTAAGTGTCCAGGAATTTATCCATTTCTTCTAGATTTTCTAGTTGATTTGCATAGAGGCGTTTATAGTATTCTCTGATGGTAGGTTGTATTTCTGTGGGGTCAGTGGTGATATCCCCTTTATCATTTTTTATTGCATCTATTTGATTCCTCTCTCTTTTCTTCTTTATTAGCCTTGCTAGCGGTCTGTCAATTTTGTTGATCTTTTCAAAAAACCAACTCCTGGATTCATTGATTTTTTGGAGGGTTTTTTGTGTCTCTATCTCCTTCAGTTCGGCTCTGATCTTAGTTATTTCTTGCCTTCTGCTAGCTTTTGAATGTGTTTGCTCTTGCCTCTCTAGTTCTTTTAATTGTGATGTTAGAGTGTCAATTTTAGATCTTTCCTGCTTTCTCTTGTGGGCATTTAGTGCTATAAATTTCCCTCTACACACTGCTTTAAATGTGTCCCAGAGATTCTGGTATGTTGTATCTTTGTTCTCATTGGTTTCAAAGAACATCTTTATTTCCGCTTTCATTTCGTTATGTACCCAGTAGTCATTCAGGAGCAGGTTGTTCAGTTTCCATGTAGTTGAGCGGTTTTGATTGAGTTTCTTAGTCCTGAGTTCTAGTTTGATTGCACTGTGGTCTGAGAGACAGTTTGTTATAATTTCTGTTCTTTTACATTTGCTGAGGAGTGCTTTACTTCCAATTATGTGGTCAATTTTGGAATAAGTGCGATGTGGTGGTGAGAAGAATGTATATTCTGTTGATTTGGGGTGGAGAGTTCTATAGATGTCTATTAGGTCCGCTTGGTGCAGAGATGAGTTCAATTCCTGGATATCCTTGTTAACTTTCTGTCTCGTTGATCTGTCTAATGTTGACAGTGGAGTGTTGAAGTCTCCCATTATTATTGTATGGGAGTCTAAGTCTCTTTGTAAGTCTCTAAGGACTTGCTTTATGAATCTGGGTGCTCCTGTATTGGGTGCATATATATTTAGGAGAGTTAGCTCTTCCTGTTGAATTGATCCCTTTACCATTATATAATGGCCTTCTTTGTCTCTTTTGATCTTTGATGGTTTGAAGTCTGTTTTATCAGAGACAAGGATTGCAACCCCTGCTTTTTTGTGTTCTCCATTTGCTTGGTAGATCTTCCTCCATCCCTTTATTTTGAGCCTATGTATGTCTCTGCATGTGAGATGGGTCTCCTGAATACAGCAGACTGATGGGTCTTGACTCTTTATCCAGTTTGCCAGTCTGTGTCTTTTAATTGGAGCATTTAGTCCATTAACATTTAAGGTTAATATTGTTATGTGTGAACTTGATCCTGCCATTATGATATTAACTGGTTATTTTGCTCGTTAGTCGATGCAGTTTCTTCCTAGCGTCGATGGTCTTTACATTTTGGCATGTTTTTGTGATGGCTGGTACCGGTTGTTCCTTTCCATGTTCAGGGCTTCCTTCAGGGTCTCTTGTAAGGCAGGCCTGGTGGTGACAAAATCTCTAAGCATTTGCTTATCTGTAAAGGATTTTATTTCTCCTTCACTTATGAAACTTAGTTTGGCTGGATATGAAATTCTGGGTTTAAAATTCTTTTCTTTAAGAACGTTGAATATTGGCCCCCACTCTCTTCTGGCTTGTAGAGTTTCTGCCGAGAGATCTGCTGTTAGTCTGATGGGCTTCCCTTTGTGGGTTACCCGACCTTTCTCTCTGGCTGCCCTTAAGATTTTTTCCTTCATTTCAACTTTGGTGAATCTGGCAATGATGTGTCTTGGAGTTGCTCTTCTGGAGGAGTATCTTTGTGGCGTTCTCTGTATTTCCTGAATTTGAATGTTGTCCTGCCCTACTAGGTTGGGGAAGTTCTCCTGGATGATATCCTGAAGAGTGTTTTCCAACTTGGTTCCATTTTTGCCCTCACTTTCAGGCACCCCAATCAGACGTAGATTTGGTCTTTTTACGTAATCCCATACTTCTTGCAGGCTTTGCTCATTTCTTTTTCTTCTTTTTTCTTTTGGTTTCTCTTCTCGCTTCATTTCATTCATTTTATCTTCAATCGCTGATACTCTTTCTTCCAGTTGATCGAGTCGGTTACTGAAGCTTGTGCATTTGTCACGTATTTCTCGTGTCATGGTTTTCATCTCTGTCATTTCGTTTATGATCTTCTCTGCATTAATGAGTCTAGCTGTCAATTCTTCCACTCTTTTTTCAAGATTTTTAGTTTCTTTGCGCTGGGTACGTAATTCCTCCTTTAGCTCTGATAAGTTTGATGGACTGAAGCCTTCTTCTCTCCTCTCGTCCAAGTCATTCTCTGACCAGCTTTGATCCGTTGCTGGCGATGGGCTGCGCTCCTTCGCAGGGGGAGATGCGCTCCTATTTTTTGAATTTCCAGCTTTTCTGCCCTGCTTCTTCCCCATCTTTGTGGTTTTATCTGTCTCTGGTCTTTGATGGTGGTGACGTACTGATGGGGTTTTGGTATAGGTGTCCTTCCTGTTTGATAGTTTTCCTTCTGACAGTCAGAAGGACTGTCTGTTTGTCTGTTGGAGATTGCTTGAGGTCCACTTCAGACCCTGTTTGCCTGGGTATCAGCAGCAGAGGTTGCCGAAGATAGAATATTGCTGAACAGCGAGTGTACCTGTCTGATTCTTCCTTTGGAAGTTTCCTCTCAGGGGTGTACTCCACCGTGTGAGGTGTGGGGTGTCAGACTGCCCCTAGTGGGGGATTTCTCCCAGCTAGGCTACTCAGGGGTCAGGGACACACCTGAGCAGGCAGTCTGTCCGTTCTCAGATCTCAACCTCCGCGTTGGGAGATCCACGGCTCTCCCCAAAGCTGTCAGACAGAGTCGTTCGCGTCTGCACCGGCTGCCGCTACTTCCCCTGTTGGTCTTCAGCTGTGCGCTGTCCCCAGAGGTGGAGACTACAGAGACAGGCAGGCTTCCTTGAGCTGCTGTGAGCTCCACCCAGTTCGAGCTTCCCAGCGGCTTTGTTTACCTACTTAAGCCTCAGCAATGGCGGGCGCCCCTCCCCCAGCCTCGCTGCTGCCTTGCGGATAGATCACGGCAGACTGCTGTGTTAGCAGTGAGGGAGGCTTCGTGGGCGTGGGACCCTCCCGGCCAGGATTGGGATATATTCTCCTGGTGTGCCTGTATGCTTACAGCGCAGTATTGGGGTGGGAGTTACCCGATTTTCCAGGTGTTGTGTGTCTCAGTTCCCCTGGCTAGGAAAACGGATCCCCTTCCCCCTTGCGCTTCCAGGTGAGGCGATGCCTCGCCCTGCTTCAGCTCTCGCTGGTCAGGCTGCAGAAGCTGACCAGCACCGATTGTCCAGCACTCCCTAGTGAGATGACCCCAGTACCTCAGTTGAAAATGCAGAAATCACCGGTCTTCTGTGTCGCTCGCGCTGGGAGTTGGAGACTGGAGCTGCTCCTATTCGGCCATCTTGCTCCGCCCCCACGTGTAACTCTTTAGTTACATTCATACATCAAAGTGCATTTTCCCGGAAGGCTTCTTTCCAGTGTTTATCTGAAGATATTTCCTTTTTCACCATAGTCCTCAATGAGCTCCCAAATATCACTTTGTAGTATCCACGACAATGGTGTTAGCAAACTGTTCCAAGAAGGGAAGGGTGGAACTCTGTGTGATGAAGTCACACATCAGAAAGCCATCTCTCAGAAAGCTTGTCTCTAGTTATTATCTGAGGATATTTCCTTTTTCACAATGGGCCCCAATGGGTTCCCAAATACCTGCTTTGCAGATACCACGGAAAGAGTGTTAGCAAGCTGACTACTGAGTTTTGAGCTGTAGCTCTGTGAGATGAATTCACAGATCACAAAGAAGTTTCTCAGAAGGCTTCTTTCATGTTTTGAACTGATGATAGTTCCTTTATCAGCGTAGGCTTCAATGCGATACAAAGTAGCCCTCTAAGGTTTCCACAAAGACAGTGTTAATGGACTGTTCCAGGAAACATAAGTATAACTTCGTGAGATGAATTCTCACATCCCCAAGAAGTTTCTAAGAAAGCTTCTTTCTTGTTTTCATCTGAGGATATTTCTTTGTCACCGTAAGCTTCATTGCACTAAGAAGTAACCCATTGCAGATTTCAAGAAAACTGTGTTAGCAAACTGATCACTGAAGACAAACGTGTAACTCTGCCAGTTGCATTCATACATCGAAGTGCATTTTCCCAGAAGGCTTCTTTCCAGTTTTTATCTGAAGATATTTCCTTTTTCACCTAAGCCCTCAATGAGCTCCCAAATATCACTTTTCAGAATCCATGAAAACAGTGTTAGCAAGCTGTACCAAGAAGGGAAGGGTGGAACTCTGTGTGATGAAGTCACACATCAGAAAGCAATCTCTTGGAAAGCTTCTCTCTACTTATTATCTGAGGATATTTCCTTTTTCACAATGGGCCACAATGGGCTCCCAAATATCACTTTGCAGATTCCACGGAAAGAGTGTTACAATCTGCTTCCTGAGGTATAAGCTGTAACTCTGTGGGATGAGTTCAGAGATCACAAAGCAGTTTCTCAGAAAGATTCTTTCACATGTTGAACTGATGATATTTCCTTTGTCAGCGTAGGCCTCAATGTGATCAAAAATTAGCAATTCTCAGATTCCTCAAAGACAGTGTTAATGGACTGTTCCAGGAAACATAATTGTAACTCTGTGAGATGAATTCACACATCACCAAGAAGTTTCCAAGAGAGTTTCTTTCTAGTTTTCATCTGAGGGTATTTCCTTTGTCAACATAAGCTTCATTGCGCTAAGTAGTATCACATTGCAGATTTCAAGAAAACTGTGTTAGGAAACTGATCACTGAAGAGAAAGGTGTAACTCTGTGACTTGCATATATACATCAAAGGACATTTACCCAGAAGGCTTCTTTCCAGTTATTATCTGAAGATGTTTCCTTTTTCACCATAGCCCTCAATGAGCTCCGAAATATCACTTGGCAGAATCCACGACAACGGTGTTAGCAAACTGTTCCAAGAAGGGAAGGGTGGAACTCTGTGTGCTGAAGTCACATATCAGAAAGCAATCTCTCAGAAAGCTTCTCTCTACTTATTATCTGAGGATATTTCCTTTTTCACAATGGGACCCAATGGGCTCCCAAATATCACTTTGCAGCTTCCACGAAAAGAGTGTTAGAAAAGTGCTTCCTGAGGTCTAAGCCGTAACTCTGTGAGATGAATTCACATATCACAAAGAAGTTTCTCAGAAAGATTCTTTCACGTTTTGAAATGACGATATTTCTTTATCAGCATAGCCCTCAATGCGATCCAAAGTAACCCTTCACGGGTTCCTCAAAAAGAGTGTTAATGGACTGTTCCAGGAAACATAAGTGTAACTCTGTGAGATGAATTCACACATCTCCAAGAAGTTTCGAAGAAAGCTTCGTTCTACTTTTCATCTGGGCATATTTCCTTTCTCAGTGTATTTTCATTGCGCTAAGAAGTATCCCTTTGAAGATTTCAAGAAAACTCTGTTAGGAAACTTATCACTGAACAAAAATGTGTAACTCTGTGAGATGCATTCATACATCAAGTGCATTTTCCCAGAAGGCTTCTTTCCAGTTTTTATCTGAAGATATTTCCGCTTTCACTATAGCCCTCAATGAGCTCCCAAATATCACCCTGCAGAAACCACGACAACTCGGTTAGCAAACTGTTCCAAGAAGGGAAGGGTGGACCTCTCTGTGCTGAAGTCACACAACAGAAAGCAATCTCTCAGAAAACTTCTCTCTAGTTATTTTCTGAGGATGCTTCCTTTTTCACAATATGCCCAAAGGGGCTCCCAAATATCACTTTGCAGATTCCACGAAAAGAGTGTTAGCAAACTGCTTCCTGATGTCTAAGCTGTAACTCTGTGAGACGAATTCACCGATCACAAAGAAGTTTCTCAGAAAGTTTCTTTCACATGTTGAACTGATGGTAATTCCTTTATCAGCGTAGGCCTCAATGCGATCCAAAGTACCCTTTGTCAGGTTCCTCAAAGCTAGTGTTAATGGACTGTTCCAGGAAACATAAGTGAAACTCAAATAGATGAATTCACACATCACCAAGAAGTTTCTAAGAAAGCTTGTTTCTACTTTTCATCTGAGGATATTTCGTTTGTCACCGTAAGCTTCATTGTGCTAAGAAATATCCCATTGCAGATTTCAAGAAAACTGGGTGAGCAAATTGATCACTGATGAGAACCTGTGTAACTCTGAGAGTTGCATTGATACATCGAAGTGCATTTTCCCAGAGGACTTCTTTCCAGTTTTTATCTGAAGGTATTTCCTTTTTCACCATAGCCCTCAATGAGCTCCCAAATATCACTTGGCAGAATCTACGACAACAGTGTTAGCAAACTGTTCCAAGAAGGGAAGGGTGGAACTCTGTGTGATGAAGTCACACATCACAAAGCAATCACTCAGAAAGCTTCTCTCTAGTTATTATCGGAGGATATTTTCTTTTTCACAATGGGTGCCCAAAGGTCTCCCAAATATCACGTTGCATTCCACGAAAAGAGTGTTAGCAAACTGCTTCCTGAGGTGTAAGCTGTAAATCTGTGAGATGAATTCACAGATCACAAAAAGTTTCTCAGAAAGCTTCTTTCACGTTTTGAACTGGTGACATTTCCTTTACCAGCGTAGGCCTCAATGCGATGCAAAGTATCCATTCTCAGGTTCCTCAAAGACAGTGTTAATGGACTGTTCCAAGAAAGATCAATGTAATTCCATGAGATGAATTCACACATCACCAAGAAGTTTCTAGGAAAGCTTCTTTCTAGTTTGCATTTGAGGATATTTCCTTTGTCTTCTTAAGCTGCATTGTGCTAAGAATATCCCATTGCAGATTTCAAGAAAACTGTGTTAGGAAACTGATCACTGAACAGAAAGTGATAACTCTGTGAGTTGCATTCATGCATCGAAGTGCATTTTCCCAGAAGGCTTCCTTCCAGTTTTTATCTGAAGATATTTCCTTTTTCACCATAGCTCTCAATGAGCTCCCAAATATCACTTTGCAGAATCCATGACAACAGTGTTACCAAACTGTTCCAAGAAGGGAAGGGTGGAACTCTGTTTGATGAAGTCACACATTAGAAAGCAATCTCTCAGAAAGCTTCTCTCTAATTATTATCTGATGATATTTCCTTTTTCACAATGGGCCCCAAAGGGCCCCCAAATATCACGTTGCAGATTCCACGAAAAGAGTGTGAGTAAACTGCTTCCTGAGGTCTAATCTGTAACTCTGTGAGATGAATTCACAGATCACAAAGAAGTTTCTCAGAAAGCTTCTTTCACATTTTGAACTGATGATAATTCCTTTATCAGCGTAGGCCTCAATGCGATCCAAAGTAGCCCTTCTCAGGTTCCTCAAAGACAGTGTTAATGGACTGTTCCAGGAAACATAAGTGTAACTCTGTGAGATGAATTCACACATCACCAAGAAGTTTCTAGGAAAGCTTCTTTCTAGTTTTCATCTGAGGATATTTCCTTTGTCACCGTAAGCTTCATTGCGCGAAGAAGTATCCCATTGCAGATTTCAAGAAAACTGTGTTAGCAAACTGATCACTGAAGAGAAAGGTGTAACTCTGTGAGTTGCATTCATACATGGAAGTGAATTTTCCCAGGGGACTTCTTTCCAGTTTTTATCTGAAGGTATTTCCTTTTTCACCATAGCCCTCAATGAGCTCCCAAATATCACTTGGCAGAATCCACGACAACAGTGTTAGCAAACTGTTCGAAGAAGGGAAGGGTGGAACTCTGCGTGATGAAGTCACACATCACAAAGCAATCTCTCAGAAAGCTTCTCTCTAGTTATTATCGGAGGATATTTCCTTTTTCACAATGGGTGCCCAAAGGTCTCCCAAATATCACGTTGCATTCCACGAAAAGAGTGTTAGCAAACAGCTTCGTGAAGTCTAATCTGTAACACTGTGTGGTGAATTCACAGATCACAAAGAAGATTCTCAGAAAACTTCTTTCACGTTTTGAACTGATGATAATTTCCTTATCAGCGTAGGCCTTAATGCGATCAAAGTAGCCTTCTCAGGTTCCTCAAAGACAGTGTCAATGGACTGTTCCAGGAAACATAAGTGTACCTCTGTGAGATGAATTCACATATCACCAAGAAGTTTCTAAGAAACCTTCTTTCTAGTTTTCATCTGAGGATATTTCCTTTGTCACCATAAGCTTCATTGTGCTAAGAAGTATCCCATTGCAGATTTCAAGAAAACTGTGTTAGCAAACGGATCACCGAAGAGAAACGCGTAACTCTGTGAGTTGCATTCATACATCGAGTGCATTTTCCCAGACGGCTTCTTCCCCGTTTTTATCTGAAGATATTTCCTTTTTCAACATAGCCCTCAATGAGCTCCCAAATATCACTTTGCAGGATCCACGACAACTGTTAGCCCACTGTTCCAAGAAGTGAAGGGTGGAACTCTGTGATGAAGTCACACATCAGAAAGCAGTCTCTCAGAAAGCTTCACTCTAGTTATTCTGAGGACATTTAATTTTTCACAATGGGCCCCAATGGGCTCCCAAATAAAACTTTGCAGATTCCTCGAAAAGAGTGTTAGCAAAATGCTTCCTGAGGTCTAAGCTGTAACCCTGTGAGATGAATTCACAGATCACAAAGAAGTTTCTCAGAAATCTTCATTCACATTTTGAACTGATGATATTTCCTTTTTCAGCGTAGCCCTCAATGTGATCTAAAGTACCCCTTCTTAGGTTCCTCAAAGACAGTGTTAAAGGACTGTTCCAGGAAACATAAGTGTAACTCTGTGAGATGAATTCACACATCATCAAGAAGTTTCTAAGAAAGCTTCCTTCTAGTTTTCGTCTGAGGATATTTCCTTTGTCACCGTAAGCTTCTTTGTGCTAAGAATTATCCCATTGCAGATATCAAGAAAACTGTTTTAGCAAACGGATCACTGAAGAGGAACGCGTAACTCTGTGAATTGCATTCATACATCGAAGTGAATTTTCCCAGAACGCTTCTTTCCAGTTTTTATCTGAAGATATTTCCTTTTTCATCAAAGCCCTCAATGAGCTCTGAAATATCACTTTGCAGAATCCCCGACAAGTGTGTTAGCAAACTGTTCCAAGAAGGGAAGGGTGGAACTCTGCGTAATGAAGTCACGCATCAGAAAGCAGTCTCTCGGAAAGCTTCTCTCTAGCTATTATCTGGGGATATTTCTTTTTTAACAGTGGGCCCACTGGTCTGCCAAATATCACTTTTCAGATTCCACGAAAAGAATCTTAGCGAACTGTTTCATGAGGACTAAGTTGTAACTCTGTGAGATGAATTCACACATCACAAAGAAGTTTCTAAAAAGCTTCCTTCTAGTTTTCATCTGAGATATTTCCTTTGTCTTCATAAGCTTCATTGAGCTAAGAAGTATCCCATTGCAGATTTCAAGAAAACTGTGTTAGCAAACTGATCACTGAAGAGAAAGGTGTAACTCTGTGAGGTGCATTCATACATCGAAGCGCATTTTCCCAGAAAGCTTCTTTCCAGTTTTTATCTGAAGATATTTCTTTTTCACCATCGCCCTCAAAGAGCTCCCAAATAGCACTTTGCAGTATCCACGACAACAGTGTTAGCAACCTGTTCCAAGAAGGGAAGGGTGGAAATCTGTGTGATGAAGTCACACCTCAAGAAGCAATCTCTTAGAAAGCTTATCTCTAGTTCTTACATGGGGATATTTCCTTTTTCACAATGGGCCCCAATGGGCTCTCAATTATCACTTGGAAGATACCACGAATAGAGGGTAAGCAAACTGCGTCCTGAGGTCTAAGCTGTAACACTGTGAGATGAATTCACAGATCACAAAGTAGATTCTCAGAAAGCTTCCCTCACGTTTTCAACTGATGATATTTCCTTTATCAGCGTAGACCTCAATGCGATCCAAAGTAGCCCATCTGAGGGTCCTCAAAGACAATGTTAATGGACTGTTCCAGGAAACATAAGTGTAACTCTGTGAGATGGATTCAAACATCACGAAGAAGAGTTTCTAGGAAAGCTTCTTTGTAGTTTTTATCTGAGGATATTTCCTTTGTCACCGTCAGCTACATTGAGCTAAGAAGTATGCCATTGCAGTTTTCAAGAACACTATGTTAGCAAATTTATCACTGAAGAGAAAGGTGTAACTCTGTGAGTTCCTTTCATACATAGAAGTGCATTTTTCCAGAAGGCTTTTTTCCAGTTTTTATCTGAAGATATTTCCTTTTTCACCATAGCCTCACTGAGCTCCCAAATTTCACTTTGCAAAATCCACGACTACTGTGTTAGCAAACTGTTCCAAGTAGGGAAGGGTGGAACTCTCTGTGATGAAATCACACATCAGAAATCAATCTCTCAGAAAGCTTCTCTTTAGTTATCATCTGAGGATATTTCCTTTTTAACAATGGGCCCCATTGGGCTCCCAAATATCACTTTCCAGATTCCAAAAGAAGAGTGTTAGCAAACTGTTTCCTGAGGTCTAAGCTGTAACTCTGTGAGATGAATTCACAGGTCACAGGAAGTTCCTCAGAAAGCTTCTTTGACGTTTTCAACTGATGATATTTCCTTTATCAGTGTAGGCCTCAATGCGAACCAAAATACCCCTTCTCATGTTCCTCTAAAAGAGTGTTACTGGACGGTTCCAGGAAACATAAGTGTAACTCTGTGAGATGAATTCACACGTTACCAAGAATTTTCTAAGATAGCTTCCTTCTAGTTTTAATCTGAGGATATTTCCTTTGTCACCGTAAGCTTCATTGCGCTAAGAAATATCCCAATGCAGATTTCAAGAAAACTGTGTTAGCAAATTTATCACTGAAGAGAAAGGTGTAACTCTGTGAGTTGCATTCATACATTAAAGTGAATTTTCCCAGAAGGCTTCTTTCCAGTTTTTATCTGAAGGTATTTCCTTTTTCACCATAGCCTTCAATGATCTCCCAAATATCACTTTGCAGAATCCAGGACAACTGTGTTAGCAAACTGTTCCAAGAAGGGAAGGGTGGAACTCTGTGTGAAGAAGTCACACATCAGAAAGCAATCTCTCAGGAAGCTTCTCTCTAGTTATTATCTGAGGATATTTCCTTTTTCACAATAGGAGCCAATAGGCTCCCAAATATCACTTTGCAGTTTCCACAAAAAGAGTTTTAGCAAACTGCTTCATGAGGACTAAGTTGTAACTCTGTGAGATGAATTCACAGATCACAAAGGAGTTTCTCAGAAAGCTTCTTTCACGTTTTGAACTGATGATATTTCCTTTATCAGCGTAGGTCTCAAGGCGATCCAACATACCCCTTCTCAGGTTCCTCAAAAACAGTGTCATTAACACTGGTAATGCACTGTTCCAGGAAAAATAAGTGTAACTCTATGAGATGAATTCACACATCACCAAGTCGTTTCTAAGAAAGCTTCTTTCTAATTTTCATCTGAGGATATTCCTTTGTCACTGTAAGCTTCATTGCGCTAAGAAGTATCCCATTGCAGATTTCAAGAAAACTGTGTTAGCAACCTGAACACTGAAGAAAAAGTTGTAACTTTGTGAATTGCATTCATACGTCGAAGTGCATTTTCCCAGAAGGCTTCTTTCCAGTTTTTATCTGAGGATATTTCCTTTTTCACCCTCGCCCTCAATGAGTTCGAATTATCACTTTCCAGAATCCCCGACAACTGTGTTAGCAAAATGTTCCAAGAAGGGAAGGGTCGAACTCTGTGTGATGAAGTCACTCCTCAGGAAGCAATATCTTAGAAAGCTTATCTCTAGTTATTACATGGGGATATTTCCTTTTTCACAATGGGCCCCAATGGGCTCCCAATTATCACTTTGAATATACCACGAATAGAGGGTAAGCAAACTGCTTCCTGAAGTCTAAGCTGTAAAACTGTGAGATGAATTCACCGATCACAAAGAAGATTCTCAGAAAGCTTCCCTCACGTTTCAAACTGATGATATTTCCTTTATCAGCGTAGACCTCAATGCGATCCAAAGTAGCCCATCTCAGGATCCTCAAAGACCATGTTAATGGACTGTTCCAGGAAACATAAGTGTAACTCTGTGAGATGGATTCAAACATCACCAAGAAGTTTCTAGGAAAGCTTCTTTGTAATTTTTATCTGAGGATATTTCCTTTGTCACCGTCAGCTTCATTGAGCTAAGAAGTATCCCATTGCAGATTTCAAGAAAACTGTGTTAGGAAACTGATCACTGAAGAGAAAGGTGTAACTCTGTGAGTTGCATTCATACATTGAAGTGCACTTTCCCAGAAGGCTTCTTTCCAGTTTTTATCTGAAGATATTTCCTTTTTCACCATAGCCCTCAATGAGCTCCCAAATATCACATTGCAGTATCCACGACAACAGTGTTAGCAAACTGTTCCAAGAAGAGAAGGGTGGAACTATGTGTGATGAAGTCTCACCTCAGAAAGCAATCTCTCAGAACGACTCTCTCTAGTTATTATCTGAGGATATTTCCTTTTTCACAATGGGCCCCAATGGGCTCCCAAATATCACTTTGCAAGTTCCTCGAAAAGAGTGTTAGCAAACTGCTACAGGAGGACTAAGGTGTAACTCTGTGAGATGAATTCACAGATCACAAAGAAGTTTCTCAGAAAGCTTCTTTCACGTTTTGAACAGATGATACTTCCTTTATCAGCGTAAGCCTCAATGTGATCAAATGTAACCCTTCTCGGGTTCCTCAAAGACGGTGTTAATGGAATGTTCTCGGAAACACAAGTGTAATTCCGTGAGATGAATTCACACATCACCAAGAAGTTTCTAAGAAAGCTTCTTTCTACTTTTCATATGAGGATATTTCCTTTGTCACTGTAAGCTTCATTGCGCTAAGAATGATCACATTGCAGATTTCAAGAAAATTGTGTTAGCAAACTGATCACTGAAGGAAAAGGTGCCACTCCGTGAGTTGCATTCCTACATCGAAGTGCATTTTCCCAGAAGGCTTCTTTCCAGTTTTTATCCGAAGATATTTCCTTTTTCACCATAGCCCTCAATGAGCTCCCAAATATCACTTTGCAGAATCCACGACAACTGTGTTAGCAAACTGTTCCAAGAAAGGAAGGGTGGAACTCTGTGTGATGAAGTCACACCTCAAAAAGCAATGTCTCGGAAAGCTTCTCTCTAGTTATTATCTGAGGATATTTCCTTTTTCACAATGGGCCCCAATGGGCTCCCAAATATCACTTCGCCGATTCCACGTAAAGAGTTTAGCAAACTGCTTCATGAAGACTAAGTTGTAACACTGTGAGATGAACTAACAGATCACAAAGAAGTTTCTCAGAAAGCTTCCCTCACTTTTTCAACTGCTTATATTTCCTTTATCAGCGTAGGCCTCAATGCAATCTAAAGGAGCCCTTCTCAGGTTCCTCAAGGACAGTGTTAATGGACTGATCCCAGAAACATAAGTGTAACTCTGTGAGATGAATTCACACATCACCAAGAAGTTTCAAAGAAAGCTTCTTTCTCGTTTTCATCTGAGGATGTTTCTTTGTCACCATAGGCTTCATTGCACTAAGAAATATAACATTGCAGATTTCAGAAAACTGTTAGGAAGCTGATCACTGAAGAGAAAGGTGTAACTCTGTTAGTTGCATTCATACATCGAAGTGCACTTTCCCAGAAGGCTTCTTTCCAGTTTTTATTTGAAGATATTTACTTTTTCACCATAGCCCTCAAAGAGCTCCCAAATATCACTTTGCAAAATCCATGACAACTGTGTTAGCAATCTTTTCCAAGAAGGGAAGGGTGGAACTCTGTGTGGTGCAGTCACACATGAGAAAACAAACTCTCAGAAAGCATCTCTCTAGTTATTATCTGAGGATATTTCCTTTTACAAAATGGGCCCCAATTGGCTCCCAAATATCACTTTGCAGATTCCACGAAAAAGTGTTAGCAAACTGCTTCATGAGGACTAAGTTGTATCACTTTGAGATGAATTCACAGATGACAAAGAAGTTTCTCAGAAAGCTTCTTTCACGTTTTGAACTGATGATATCTCCTTCATCAGTGTAGGCCCCAATGCGATAAAAAGTAGCCCTTCTTTGGTACCTCAAAGACAGTGTAAATGGACAGTTACCGGAAAAATAAGTGTAAATATGTGATATGAATTCACACATCACCAAGAAGTTTCTCAGAAAGCTTCTCTCTAATTTTCATCTGAAATATTTCCTTTGTCACCGTAAGCTTCATTGCGATAAGAAGTATCCCATTGCAGATTTCAAGAAAACTGTGTTAGGAAACTGATCACTGAAGAGAAAGTTGTAACTCTGCGAGTTGCATTCATACATCGAAGTGCATTTTCCAGAAGGCTCTTTTCCAGTTTTTATCTGAAGATATTTCCTTTTCCCCATAGCCCTCAATGATCTCCCAAATATCACTTTGCAGAATCCACGACAACTATGTTAGCAAACTCTTCCAAGAAGGGAAGGGTGGAACTCTGTGTCATGAAATCACACATCAGAAAGCAATCTCTCAGAAAGCTTCTTTCTAGTTATTATCTGAGGATATTCCCTTTTTCACAATGGGCCTCAATGGGCTCCCAAATTTCACTTTGCAGATTCCACGAAAGAGTGTTAGCAAATGCTTCATGAGGACTAAGTTGTAACTCTGTGAGATGAATTCACAGATTACAAAGAAGATTCTCATAAAGGTAATCTCACGTTTTCAACTGATGATATTTGCTTTATCAGCGTAGGCCTCAATGCCATCCAAAGTAGCCCTTCTCAGATTCCTCAAAGACAGTGTTAATGGAGTGTTCCCAGAAAAATAAGTCTAACCATTTGAGATGAATTAACACATCACCAAGAAGTTTCTGAGAAAGCTTCTTTCTAGTTTTCATCTGAGGATATTTCCTTTGTCACTGTAAGCTTCACTGCGTTAAGCAGTATCCCATTGCAGATTTCAAGAAAACTGTGTTAGCATATAGATCTCTGAAGAGAAACGTGTAACTCTATGAGTTGCATTCATACATCGAAGTGCATTTTCCAGAAGGCTTCTTTCCAGTTTTTATCTGAAGATATTTCCTTTTTCACCAAAGCCCTCAATGAGCTCCAAAATATCACTTGACGGAAACCACAACAACAGTGTTAGCAAACTATTCCAAGAAGGGAAGGGTGGAACTCTGTGAGATGAATTCACACATCACTAAGTAGTTTCTACGAAAGGTTTTTCTAGTTTTCATCTGAGGATATTTCGTTTGTCACCATAAGCTTCATTGCGCTAAGAACTATCCCATTGCAGATTTCAAGAAAACTGTGTTAGCAAACTGATCACTGAAGAGAAACGTGTAACTCTGTGAGTTGCATTCATACATCCAAGTGCACTTTCCCAGAAGGCTTTTTTCCAGTTTTTATCTGAAGATATTTCCTTTTTCACCATAACACTCAATGAGCTCCCAAATATCTCTTTGCAGAATCCACGACAACAGTGTTATTAAACAGTTTCAAGAAGGGAAGAGTGGAAATCTGTGTGATGAAGACACACATCAGAAAGCCATCTCTCAGAAAGCTTCCCTCTAGTTATTATCTGAGGATATTTCCTTTCTCAAAATGGGCCCCAGTGGGCTCCCAAATATCACTTTGCAGATTCCACCAAAGAGTGTTAGCAAATACTGCATGAGGACTAAGTTGTAACTCTGTGAGATGAATTCACAGATCACAAAGTAGTTTCTCAGAAAGCTTCTGCGACGTTTTGAACTTATGATATATCCTTTATCAGCGTAGTCCTCAATGCGATCCAAAATAATCCCTCTCGGTTTCCTCAAAGAAAGTGTTAATGGACTGTTCCCAGAAACATAAGTGTAACTCGGTGAGATGAAGTCACACATCACCAAGAAGTTTCTAGGAAAGCTTCTTTCTAGTTTTCATCTGAGGATATTTCCTTTGTCACTGCAAGCTTCATTGAGCTAAGAAGTATCCAATTGCAGATTTCAAGAAAACTGTGTAAAGAAACTGATCATGAAGAGAAACGTGTAACTCTGTGAGTTGCATCTATACATCGTAATGCATTTTGCCAGAAAGATTCTTTCCAGTTTTTATCTGAAGATATTCCCTTTTTCACCCCTAGTCCTCAATGAGCTCCCAATTATCACTTGGAAGAATCCACGACAACAGTGTTAGCAAACTGTTCCAAGAAGTGATGGGTGGAACTCTGTGTGATGAAGCCACACATCAGAAAGCAATCTCTCAGAAAGCTTCTCTCTAGTTATTATCTGAGGATATTTCCTTTTTCACAATGGGCCCCAATGCACTCCCAAGTACCACCTTGCAGATTCCACGAAAAGAGTGTTAGCAAACTGCTGCCTGAGGTCTAAGCTGTAACACTGTGAGATGAACTCATAGATCACAAAGGAGTCTCTCAGAAAGCTTCACTCACTTTTTGAACTGATGATATTTCCTTTGTCAGCGTAGACCTCAATGTGATCCAACGTAGCCTTTCTCAGGTTCTTCAAAGACAGTGTTAATGGACTGTTCCAGGAAACATAAGTGGAATTCTGTGAGACGAATTCACACACCAGCAAGAAGTTTCTAGGCAAGCTTCTTTCTACTTTTTATCATAGGATATTTCCTTTGTCACCGTAAGCTTCATTGCGCTAAGAAGTATCCCATTGCAGATTTCTGAAAATTGTTAGGAAAATTTTCCCTGAAGGGAAATGTGTAACTCTGTGAGGTTCATTCATACATGGAAGTGCATTTTCCCAGAAAGCTTCTTTCCAGTTTTTATCTGAAGATATTTCCTTTTTCAGTATAGTCCTCAATAAACTCCCAAATATCACTTTGCAGAATCCACAAAAGTGTTAGCAAACTGTTCCAAGAAGGGAAGGGTGAAACTCTGTGTGATGAAGTCACACATCAGAAAGCAATCTCTCAGAAAGCTTCTTTCTAGTTATTATCTGAGGATATTTCCTTTTTCACCATGGGCCCCAATGGGCTCACAAATATCACTTTGCAGATTCCACGAAAAGAGTGTTAGCAAAATGCTTCCTGAGGTCTAAGCTGTAACTCTGTGAGATGAATTCACAGATCACAAAGAAGTTTCTCAGAAAGCTTCTTTAACGTTTTGAACTGACGATAATTCCTTTATTAGCCTAGGCCTCAATGCGATCCAAAGTAGCCCTTCTCAAGTTCCTCAAAAACAGTGTTAATGGACTGTTCCAGGAAACATAAATGTAACTCTGTGAGATGAATTCACACATCACCAAGAAGTTTAGGAGAAAGCTTCCTTCTAGTTTTCATCTGAGGATATTTCCTTTGTCGCCAAAAGCTTCATTGCGATAAGAAGTATCCCATTGCAGATTTCAAGAAAACTGTGTTAGCAAACTGATCACTGACGAGAAAGGTGTACTCTGCGAGTTGCAGTCGTTCATCGAAGTGCATTTTCCCAGAAGGCTTCTTTCCATTTTTTATCTGAAGATATTTCCTTTTTCACCATAGCTCTCAATGAGCTCTCAAATATCATTTTGCAGAATCCACGACAACTGTGTTAGCAAACTTTTCCATGAAGGGAATTGTGGAACTCTGTGTGATGAAGTCACACATCAGAAAGCAATCTCTCAGAAAGGTTCTCTCAAGTTATTATATGAGGATAGTTCCTTTGTCAAAATGGGCCCCTGTGGGCTCCCAAATATCACTATGCAGATTCCACCAAAAGAGTTTTAGCATACTGCTTCCTTAGGACTAAGTTGTAACTCTCTGAGATGAATTCACAGATCACAAAGAAGTTTCTCAGAAAGCTTCTTTCACGTTTTAAACTGAAGATATTTCCTTCATCAGCAGAGGCCCCAATGCGATCCAAAGTAGCCCTTCTCAGGTTCCTCAAAGACAGTGTTAATGGACTGTTCGAGGAAACTTAAGTGTAACTCTGTGAGAAGAATTCACACATCACCAAGAAGTTTCTAATAAACCCTCCTTCTAGTTTTCATCTGAGGATATTTTCTTTCTCACCGAAAGCTTCATTGCGCTAAGAAGTATCCCATTGCAGATTTCAAGAAAACTGTGGTAGCAAACGGATCACTGAAGAGAAAAGTGTAACTCTGTGAGTTGCATTCATACATCGAAGTGCATTTTCCAAGAAGGCTTCTTTCCAGCTTTTATCTGAAGATATTTTCTTTTTCACCATAGCACTCAATGAGCTCCTAAATATTACTTTGCAGAATCCACGACAACTGTGTCAGCAAACTGTTCAGAAAGGGAAGGGTGGAACTCTGTGTGATGAAGTCACACCTCAGAAAGCAGTCTCTCAGAAAGCTTCTCTCTAGTTATTATCTGGGGATATTTCCTTTTTCACCATGGGCCCCAATGGAATCCCAAATATCAATTTGCAGTTTACACGAAAAGAGTGTTAGCAAACTGCTTCGTGAGGACTAAGTTGTAACTATGTGAGATGAATCCACATTTCACAAGGAAGTTTCTCAGATAGCTCCCCTCACTTTTTCAACTGATTATATTTCCTTTAGCAGTGTAGGCCTCAATGCAATCCAAAGTAGCCCTTCTCAGGTACCTCAAAGACAGTCCTAACGGACTGTTCCAGGAAACATGAGTGTAACTCGGTGAGATGAATTCACCAATCACCAAGACGTTTCTAAGAAAGCTTCTTTCCAGTTTTCATCTGAGGATATCTCCTTTGTCACCATAAGCTTCATTGCGCTAAGAAATATCCCATTGCAGATTTCAAGAAAACTGTATTAGCAATCTGATCACTGAAGAGAAAGGTGTAACTCTCTTAGTTGCATTCATACATTGAAGTGCATTTTCCCAGAAGGCTTCTTTCCAGTTTTTATCTGAAGATATTTCCTTTTTGTCCATAGCCCTGTAGGAACTCCCAAATATCACACTGCAGAATCCACGACAACTGTGTTAGCAAACTGTTCCAAGAAGGGAAGGGTGGAACTCTGTGTGGTGAAGTCACACATCAGAAAGCAATCTTTCAAAAAGCTTCTCTCTGGTTATTATCTGAGGATATTTCCTTTTTCACAATGGGCGCCAAAGGGCTCCCAAATGTCACTTTGTGGAATCCACGAAAGGAGTGTTAGGAAACTGCTTCCTGAAGTCTAAGCTGTTACCCTGTGAGACGAATTCACAGATCACAAAGAATTTCCTCAGAAAGCTTCGTTCACGTTTTGAACTGATGATATTTCCTTTATCAGCGTAGGCCTCAATGCGATGGAAATTAGCCCTTCTCAGGTTCCTCAAGGCAGTGTTATTGGACTGATCCAGGAAACATAAGTGTAAATCTGTGCGATGAATTCACTCAGCACAAAGAAGATTCTAAGAAAGCTTCCTTTTGGTTTTCATCTGAGGATATTTCCTTTGTCACCATAAGCTTCATTGCGCTAAGAAGTATCCCATAGCAGATTTCAAGAAAATTGTTAGGAACCTGATCACTGAAGAGAAACGTGTAACTATGTCAGTTGCATTCATACATCGAAGTGCAATTTCCCAGAAGGCTTCTTTCCAGGTTTCATCTGAAGATATTTCTTTTTTAAACCATTGCCCTCAAGGAGCTCCCAAATATCACTTTGCAGAATCCACGACAACTGTGTTAGCAAACTGTTCCAAGAAGGGAACGGTGGAACTCTGTGTGATGAAGTCGCACCTCAGAAAGCAATCTCTCAGAAAGCTTCTCTCTAGTTATTTTCTGAGGATATTTCCTTTTTCACAATGGGCCCCAATGGGCTCCCAAATATCCTTTTGCAGGTTCCATGAAAAGAATGTTAGCAAACTGCTTCATGAGGACTAAGTTGTAACTCTGTGAGATGAATTCACAGATCACAAAGAAGTTTCTGAGAAAGCTTCTTTCACTTTTTGAACTGATTATATTTCCTTTATCAGAGTAGGCCTCAATGAGATCCAAAGTAGCCCTTGTCGGGTTCCTCAAAGACAGTGTTAAAGGACTGTTCCGGGAAATATACGTGTAACTCTGTGAGAGGAATTCACACATCACCAAGAGTTTTCTAAGAAAGCTTCTTTCTCGTTTTCATGTGAGGATATTTCCTTTGTCACCGTAAGCTTCATTGCACTAAGAAGTATCCCATTGCAGATTTCAAGAAAACTGTGTTAGCAAACTGATCACTGTTGAGAAAGTTGTAACTCTGTGAGTTGCATTCATACATCGAAGTGCATTGTCCCAGAAGACTTCTTTACAGCTTTTATCTGAAGATATTTCCTTTTTCAACATAGCCCTCAATGAGCTCCTAAATATCACTTTGCAGAATCCACGACAACTGTGTCAGCAAACTGTTCCAAGAAGGGAAGGGTGGAACTATGTGTGATGAAGTCTCACCTCAGAAAGCAATCTCTGAGAAAGCTTCTCTCTAGTTATTATCTGGGGATATTTCCTTTTTCACAATGGGCCCCAATGCGGTCACAAATATCACCTTGCAGATTCCGCGAAGAGAGTGTTAGCAAACTGCTTCATGAGGAATAATTTGTAACTCTGTGAGATGAATCCACAGATCACAAGGAAGTTTCTCAGATAGCTTCCCTCACTTTTTCAACTGATTATATTTCCCTTATCAGCGTAGGCCTCAATGCAATCCAAAGTAACCCTTCTCAGGTTCCTCAAAGACACTGTTAAAGGACTGTTCCAGGAAACATAAATGTAACTCTGTGAGATGAATTCACCCATCACCAAGACGTTTCTAAGAAAGCTTCTTTCGTGTTTTTATCTGAGGATATTTCCTTTGTCACCGTAAGCTTCACTGCGCAAAGAAATATCCCATTGCAGATTTCAAGAAAACTGTGTTAGCAAACTGATCACTGAAGGGATACTTGTAACTCTGTGACTTGCATTCATACATCGAAGTGCATTTTCCCCGAAGTCTTCTTTCCAGTTTTATCTGAGGATATTTCCTTTTTCACAAAGGGCCCAAAATGGGTCCCCAAATATCACTTTGCAGATCCCACGAAAAGAGTGTTTGCAACCTGCTTCATGAGGACTAAATAGTAACTTTGTGACTTGAATTCACAGATCACAAAGAAGTTTCTCAGAAAGCTTTTTTCACGTTTTGAAGTGACGATATTTCCTTTATCAGGGTAGGCCTGAATGCGATCCAAAGTAGCCCTTCCCAGGTTCCTCAAAGACAGTGTTAATGGACTGTTCCAGGAAACATAAGTGTAACTCTTTGAGATGAATTCACGCATAACCAAGAAGTTTCTAAGAAAGCTTCCTTTTAATTTATATCTGAGGTTATTTCATTTGTCACCCTAAGTTTCATTGCACTAAGAATATCCCATTGCGATTTCAAGAACACTGTTTTGCAAAATGATGACTGAAGAGAAAGTGTCACTCTGTGAGTTGTATTCATACATCGAAGTGCATTTTCTCAGGAGGCTTCTTTAAAGTTTTATCTGTAGAT
>NC_044564.1:91888132-91908801 GCF_007565055.1 Rhinopithecus roxellana | reverse complement strand
CTTCTTAGAAACCTCTTGGGTGATGTGTGAATTCATCTCACAGAGTTGCACTTCTGTTTCCTGCAACAGTCCATTAACACAGTCTTTGTGGAACCTGAGAAGGGCTACTGATGATGCATTGAGGCCTATGCTGATAAGAGAATTATCATCAGTTAAAACGTGAAAGAAGCTTTCTGAGAACTTCTTTGTGTCTGTGATTCATCTCACAGATTATAGCTTAGACCTCAGGAGGCAATTGCTAACCCTCTTCGTGGAAGCTGCAGAGTGATATTTGGGGCCCATTGGGGCCCAATGTGAAAAAGGAAATATCCTCAGATAATAACTAGAGAGAAGCTCTCTGAGAGATTGCTTTCTGATGTGTGACTTCATCACACAGAGTTCCACCCTTCCCTTATTGGAACAGTTTGCTAACATGTTTCATGGATTGAAAAGTGATATTTGGGAGCTCATTGAGGGGTGTGGTGAAAAAGGAAATATCTTCAGATAAAAACTGGAAGGAAACCTTCTGGGAAAATGCAGTTCGATGTATGAATGCAACTCACAGACTTACATGGTTCTCTTCAGTGATCAGTTTCCTAACACAGTTTTCTTGAAATCTGCAATGGGATATTTGTTAGCTCAATAAAGCTTACGGTGAAAAAAGAAATATCTTTCAGATGAAAACTAGAAAGAATTTTCCTAGAAACTTCTTGGTGATGTGTGAATTCACCTCACAGAGTTACACTTATGTTTCCGGGAACCGTCCATTAACACTGTCTTCGAGGAATCTGAGAAAGGCTACTTTGGATCACATTGAGGCCTACGCTGCTAAAGGATAAGCCATCAGTTCAAAACGTGAAAGAAGCTTTCTGAGAAACTACTTTGTGATCTGTGAATTCATCTCACAGATTACAACATAGTCCTCATGAGCAGATTGCTAACACTCTTTTGTGGAATCTGCAAAGTGATATCTGGGAGCCCTTTGGGGTCCATTGTGAAAAAGGAAATATCCTCAGATAATAACTAGAGAGAAGCTTTCTGAGAGATTGCTTTCTGAGGTTTGACTTCTTCACACTGCGTTCCACCCTTCCCTTCTTTGAACAGTTTGCTCTCACTGTTGTCATGGATACTGCAAGGTGATATTTGGGAGCTCATTGAGGGCTACGGTGAAAAAGGAAGTATCTTCAGATAAAAACTGGAAAGAAGCCTTCGGAGAAAATGTACTTTTATATATCAATGCAACTCACAGAGTTACACGTTTCTCTTCAGTGTTCAGTTTGCTAACACATTTTTCTGTCTTGAAATCTGGGAAACTTCTCAGCGCAATGAATCTTACGGTGACAAATTATATATCCTCAAATGAAAACTAAAATGAAGCGTTCTTAGAAATTTCTTGGGGATGAGTGAATTCATCTCACAGAGTGAAATTTATGTTTCCTGGAAAAGTCCAGAAACACTTTCTTTGAGGAATCTGAGAAGGGCTACTTTGGATCGCAATGAGGTCTTCGTTGATAAAGGAAATATCATCAGTTCAAAACGTGAAAGAAAATTTCTGAGAAACTTCTTTGTGATCTGTGAATTCATCTCAGAGAGTATAAGTTAGTCCTCATCAGGCAGTTTTCTAACACTCTTTTCGTGGAATCTGAAAAGTGATATTTGGGATCCCATTGGGGTCCGTTGTGAAAAAGGAAATATCCTCAGATAATAACTAGAGAGAAGCTTCCTGAGAGATTGCTTTCTGAGGTGTGACTTCCTCACACAGATTTCACCCTTCTCTTCTTTGAAGAGTTTGATAACACATGTGTGTGGTTTCTGCAAAGTGATATTTTGGAGCTCATTGAGGGCTATGGTGAAAAAGGAAATGTCTTCATATAAAAACTGGATAGAAGCCTTCGGGGAAAATGCACTTCGATGTATGAATGCAACTCACAGAGGTACACGTTTCTCTTCGGTGATCAGTTTCCAAACAGAATTTTTTTGAAATCTGCAATGGGATATTTCTTAGCGCAGTGAAGCTTATGGTGACAAAGGAAATATCCTCCGATGAAAACTAGAAAGAAGCTTTCTAAGAAACTTCTTGGTGATGTGTGAATTCATTTCACAGAGTTACACTTTTGTTTCCTGGAACAGTCCATTAACACTGTCTTTGAGGGACCAGCGAAGGGATACTTTCCATCGCATTGAGGCCTACACTGATAAAGGAAAGATGATCAGTTCAAAACGTGAAAGAACCTTTCTTAGAAACTTCTTTGTGAAAATCCCAGTTGAAAAAAGATCATGTGAGTGGTTATTACTGATGTTTTACTTTCTTTTTTTTTTTTTTTTTTTTTTGGTTTAAATATGTTTTTTTTTTTTTTTTTTTTTTTTTTTTTTTTTTTTATTATACTTTAAGTTCTAGGGTACATGTGCATAACGTGCAGGTTTGTTACATATGTATACTACTGAATTCCCAGCACCTACAGCTATTTGGAACAAAGAGATAGTCAAATGTTAGGCGAATTTCTGAGTTACAATTCTCACATTCATGCTAGTCACCATGATGCCAATGAAAATGAATACAATAAATTCTGGACTGTTGGCTAATGAAAAGTCTCTGAAAAAATAAAAATAAAAACATAGCCAAACAACTTTCCTAAAAAAAAAAAAAAAAAAAAAAAAAGAAACTTCTTTGTGATATGTGAATTCATCTCACAGAGTTACAAGTTACTCCTCATGAAACAGTTTGCTAACACTCTTTTCGTGGAATCTGGAAAGTGATATTTAGGAGTCCATTGGGGCCCATTGTGACAAAGGAAATATCCTCAGATAATAACTTGAGAGAAGTTTTCTGAGAGATTGCTTTCTGAGGTGTGACTTCATCACACAGAGTTCCACCCTTCCCTGCTTGGAAGAGTTTGCTAACTCAATTGTCGTGGTTTAGGAAAAGTGGCATTTTGGAGCTCATTGAGGGCTATGGTGAAAAAGGAAATACTTTCAGATAAAAACTGGAAAGAAGCCTTCTGGGAAAATGCACTTCGATGTATGAATGCAACTCACAGAGTTACACGTTTCTCTTCAGTGATCAGGTTGCTAACACAGTTTTCTTGAAATCTGCTATGGGATACTTCTTAGCGTACAGAAGTTTACGGTGACAAAGGAAATATATTCAGATGAAAACTAGTAAGAAGCTTTCTTTAAACTTCTTAGTGATAAGTGAATTCATCTCACAGAGTTACACTTATGTTTCCTGGAGCAGTCCATTAACAATGCCTTGAGGAACCTGAGAAGGGCTACTTTCCATCGCATTGAGGCCTATGCTGTTAAAGGAAATATCATCAGTTCAAAACGTGAAAGAAGCTTTCTGAGGAAATTCCTTGTGATCTGAGAATTCATCTCACAGAGTTACAACTTAGTCGTCATGAAGCAGTTTGATAACACGCTCCTCGTGGAAACTGCAAAGTGATATTTGGGAGCCCATTGGGTCCCATGGTGAAAAAGAAAATATCAACAGATAATAACTAGAGACAAGGTTTCTGAGAGATTGCTTTCTGATGTGTGACTTCATCACACAGAGTTCCACCCTTCCCTTCTTGGAACAGTTTGCTAACACAGTTGTCGTGGATTCTGTCAAGTGATATTTGGGAGCTCATTGAGGTCTATGGTGAAAAAGGAAATATCTTCAGATAAAACCTGGAAACAAGCCTTCTAGGAAAATGCACTTCGATATATGAATGCAACTCATAGAGTTACACGTCTCTCTTCAGTGATCAGTTTCCTAACACAGTTTTCTTGCAATCTACGTTGGGATACTTCTTAGGGCAAAGAAGCTTACGGTGACAAAGGAAATATCCTGAGATAAAAACTAGAAAAAAGATTTCCTAGAATCTTATTGGTGATGTCTGAATTCATCTCACAGAGTTACAATTATGTTTCCTGGAATAGTCCATTAACACTGTCTTTGGGGAACCCGAGAAGGGCTAATTTAGGTCGCATTGAGGCCTATGCTGATAAAGGAAATATCATGAGATCAAAACTTGAAAGAAACTTTCTGAGAAACTTCTTTGTGATCTGTGAATTCATCTCACAGTGTTACAAATTAGACTTCATGAAGCAGTTCGCTAATACCCTTTTCGTGGAATCTGCAAAGTGATATTTGGGAGCCCTTTGGGGCCCATGGTGAAAAAGGAAATATCCTCAGATAATAGCTAGAGAGAAGCTTTCTGAGAGATTGCTTTGTGATGTGTGACTTCATCACACAGAGTTCCACCCTTCCTTTCTTGGAACAGTTTGCTAACACTGTTGTCGTAGGTTCTACCAAGCGATATTTGGGAGTTCTTTGAGGGCTATGCTGAAAAAGGAAATACCTTCAGAAACAACTGGAAAGAAGGCTTCTGGGAAAATTCACTTCGATGTATGAATGCAACACACAGAGTTACACCTTTCTCTTCAGTGATCAGTTTGCTAACACAGTTTTCTTGAAATCTGCAGTGGGATACTTCTTAGCGCAATGAAGTTTACTGTGACAAAGGAAATATCCTCAGATGAAAACTAGAAAGAAACTTTCTTAGAAACTTCTTGGTGATGTGTGAATTCATCTTACAGTGTTACACTTATGTATCCTGGAACAGTCCATTAACACTGTCTTTGAGGAACATGAGAAGGGCTACCTTGGATCGCATTGAGGACTGCGCTGATAAAAGACATATCATCAGTTAAAAACGTGAAAGAAGCTTTCTGAGAAACTTCTTTGAGATCTGTGAATTCATCTCACAGAGTTACATCTTAGACCTCAGGAAGCAGTTAGCTAACACTCTTTTCGTGGAATATGCAAAGTGATATTTGGGAGCCCATTGGGGCCCATGGTGAAAAAGGAAGTATCCTCAGATAATAACTACAGAGAAGGTTTCTAAGAGATTGCTTTCTGATGTGTGACTTCATCACACAGAGTTCCACCCTTCCCTTCTTGGAACAGTTTGCTCACACAGTTGTCATGGATTCTGTCAAGTGATATTTGGGAGCTCATTGAGGTCTATGGTGAAAAAGGAAATATCTTCAGATAAAACCTGGAAACAAGCCTTCAAGGAAAATGCACTTTGATGTATGAATGCAACTCACAAGTTACACGTTTCTCTTCAGTGATCAGTTTCCTAACATAGTTTTCTTGCAATCTGCATTGGGATACTTCTTAGCGCAAAGAAGCTTATGGTGGACAAAGGAAATATCCTGAGATGAAAACTAGAAAAAAGATTTCCTAGAATCTTCTTGGTGATGTCTGAATTCATCTCACAGAGTTACAATTATGTTTCCTGGAATAGACCATTAACACTGTCTTTGGGGAACCCGAGAAGGGCTACTTTAGGTCGCATTGAGGCCTACGCTGATAAAGGAAATATCATCAGTTCAAAACTTGAAAGAAAGTTTCTGAGAAAATTCTTTGTGATCTGTGAATTCATCTCACAGTGTTACAAATTAGACTTCATGAAGCAGTTCGCTAATACTCTTTCCGTGGAATCTGCAAAGTGATATTTGGGAGCCCTTTGGGGCCCATGGTGAAAACGGAAATATCCTCAGATAATAGCTAGAGAGAAGCTTTCTGAGAGATTGCTTTGAGATGTGTGACTTCATCACGCAGAGTTCCAGCCTTCCCTTCTTGAACAGTTTGCTAACACTGTTGTCGTGGATTCTGCAAAGTGATATTTCGGAGCTCATTGAGGGCAAAGGTTAAAAAAGAAATATCTTCAGATAAAAACTGGAAAGAAGGCTTCTGGGAAAATGCACTTCGATGTATGCATGCAACTCACAGAGTTACACCTTTCTCTTCAGTGATGAGTTTGCTAACAGTTTTCTTGAAATCTGCAATGGGATACTTCTTAGCGCAATGAAGCTTACTGTGACAAAGGAAATATCCTCAGATGAAAACTAGAAAGAAACTTTCTTAGAAACTTCTTGGTGATGTGTGAATTCATCTTACAGTGTTACACTTATGTATCCTGGAACAGTCCATTAACACTGTCTTTGAGGAACATGAGAAGGGCTACCTTGGATCGCATTGAGGACTGCGCTGATAAAGGAAATATCATCAGTTAAAAACGTGAAAGAAGCTTTCCCAGAAACTTCTTGGTGATGTATGAATTCATCTCACAGAGTTACAGATATGTTTCCTGGAACAGTCCATTACACTGTCTTTGAAAAACCTGAGAAGGGATGCTGTGGATCGCTTTGTGGCCTACGCTGATAAAGGAAATGTAATGTGATCAAAAACTGAGAGAAGCTTTCTGATAAACTTCTTTGTGATCTGTGAATTCATCTCACAGAGTTTCAAGTTAGTCCTCATGAAGCAGTTTGCTAACACTCTTTTCGTGGAATCTGCAAATTGATATTTGGAAGCCCATTCGGGCCCACTGTGAAAAAGGAAATATCCTCAGATAATAACTAGAGAGAAGTTTTCTCAGAGATTGCTTTCTGATGTGTTACTTCTTCATACAGAATTTCACCCTTAACTTCTTGGAACAGATTGCTAACACTGTTGTCGTGGATTCTGCAAAGTGATATTTGGGAGCTCTTTGAGGGATATGGTGAAAAAGGAAATATCTTCAGATAAAACTTTAAAGAAGCCTTCTGGGAAAATGCACTTCGATGTATGAATGCAACTCACAGAGTTAGAGGTTTCTCTTCAGTGATCAGTTTGCTAACACATTTTTCTTGAAATCTGCAATGTGATACTTCTTTGCGCAATGAAGCTTACGGTGACAACGGAAATATCCTCAGATGAAATCTAGAAAGAACTTTTCTTAGAAACTTCTAGGTGATGTGTGAATTCACCTCTCAGAGTGACACTTATTTTTCCTGGAACAGTCCATTATCACTGTCTTTGAGGAACCTGAGAAGGGCTACTATGGATCCCATTGAGGCCTGTGCTGTTAAGGGAAATATCATTAGTTCAAAACGTGAAAGAAGCTTTCTGAGAAACGTCTTTGTGATCTGTGAATTCATTTCAGAGAGTTTCAACTTAGTTCTCATGAAGCAGTTTGCTAACACTCTTTTCGTGGAATCTGCAAAGTGATATTTGGGAGCCCATTTGGGCCCATTGTGAAAAAGGAAATATCCTCAGATAATAACTAGAGAGAAGCTTTCTGAGACATTGCTTTCTGATGTGTGACTACATCACCCAGAGTTCCACCCTTCCCTTCTTGGAACAGTTTGCTAGCACTGTTGTCATGGATTCTGGCAAGTGATATTTGTGAGCTAATTGAAGGCTATGGTGAAAAAGGAAATATTCTCAGATAAAAACTGGATATAAGCCTTCTGTTAAAATGCACTTCGATGTAAGATTGCAATTCACAGAGTTGCAACTTTCTCTTCAGTGATTAGTTTGCTAGCACAGTTTTCTTGAAATCTGCAATGGGATATTTCTTAGCAGAATGAACCTTACGGTGACAAAGGAAATATCCTCAGATGAACACAAGAAAGAAGCTCTCTTAGAAACATCTTGGTGATGTGTGAATTCATCTCACAGAGTTACACTTATGTTTCTGGGAACAGTCCATTAACAATGTCTTTGAGGAACCTGAGAAGGGCTACGAAGGATCACACTCAGGCCTACGCTAATAAAGGAAATATCATCAGTTCAAAAAGTGAAAGAAGCTTTCTGTGAAACTTCTTTGTGATCTGTGAATTCACCTCACAGGGTTACAACTTAGACCTCATGAAGCAGTTTGCTAACACTCTTTTCGTGCAATCTGCAAAGTCATATTTGGGAGCCCATTGGGGCCCATGGTGAAAAGCGATATATCATCAGATAAGAACTAGAGAGAAGCTTTCTGAGAGATTACTATCTGATGTGTGACTTCATCACACAGAGTTCAACCCTTCCCTTCTTGGAACAGTTTGCTAATACAGTTGTCGTCGATTCTGCAAAGTGATATTTGGGATCTCATTTAGGGCTATGGTGAAAAAGAAAATATCTTCAGAGAAAAACTGGAAAGAAGCCTTCTGGGAAAATGCACTTCGATGTATGAGTGCAAGTCACAGAGTTACACCTTTCTCTTCAGTGATCAGTTTGCTAACACAGTTTTCGTGAAATCTGCAATGGGATATTTCTTAGCGCAATGAAGCTTATGGTGACCAAGGAAATATCCACAGATGAAAACTAGAAAGAAGCTTTCTTAGAAACTTCTTCGTGATGTGTGAATTCATCTCACAGAGTTACCCTTATGTTTACGGGAACAGTCTAATAACACTGGCTTTGAGGACCCTGAGAAGCGCTACTTTGGATCGCATTGAAGCCTACACTGATAAAGGAATTATCATCAGTTCAAAATGTGAAAGAAGCGTTCTGAGAAACATCTTTGTGAACTGTGAATTCATCTCACAGCGTTACTGCTTAGACCTCAGGAAACAGTTTGCTAACACTCTTTTCGTGGAATCTGCAAAGTGATATTTGGGAGCCCTTTGGGGCCCACTGTGAGAAAGGAAGTATCCTCAGATAATAACTAGAGAGAAGCTTTCCGAGAGATTGCTTTCTGATGTGTGACTTCAGCACAGAGAGGTCCACCCTTCCCTTCTTGGAACAGTTTGCTAACGCTGTTGTTGTGGATTCTGCCAAGTGATATTTGGGAGCTCATTGAGGGCTATAGTGAAAAAGGAAATATCTTCAGATAAAAACTGGAAAGAAGTCTTCTGGGAAAATGCACTTGATGTATGAATGCATCTCACAGAGTTACACATTTTTGTTCAGTGACCAGTTTCCTAACAGAGTTTTCTTGAAATCGGCAATGGGATACTTCTTAGCGCAATGAAGCTTGCAGTGACAAAGAAAATATCCTCAGATGAAAACTAGAAAGAAGCTTTCTTAGAAACTTCATGGGGATGTGAGACTCCATTTCACGGAGTTATGTTTATGTTTCCTGGAACAGTCCATTAACACTATCTTTGTGGAAACTGAAGAGGGCTACTTTGGATCGCATTGAGGCCTATGCTGATAAAGGAAATATCATCAGTTCAAAACCTGAAAGAAGCCTTCAGAGAAACTCCTTTGTGATCTGTGAATTCATCTCACAGAGCTACAGCTTAGACCTCAGTAGGCAGTTTGCTAACACTCTTTTCGTGGAATCTGCAAAGTGATATTTGGGAGCCCATTGGGGCCCATTGTGAAAAAGGAAATATCCTCAGATAATAACTAGATAGAAGCTTTCTGCAAGATTGCTTTCCGATGTGTGACTTCAGCCCAGAGAGTTCCACCCTTCCCTTCTTGAAATAGTTTGCTAACACCGCTGTCGTGGATTCTGCCAATCATATTTGGGAACTCATTGAGGGTTATGGTGAAAAAGGAAACATCTTCAGATAAAAACTGGAAAGAAGCCTTCAAGGAAAATGCACTTCGATGTATGAATGCAACTCACAGAGTTACACGTTTCTCTTCAGTGATCAGTTTGCTAACACAGTTTTCTTGAAATCTGCAATGGGATCCTTCTTAGCGCAATGAAGCTGAGAGTGACCGAGGAAATATCCTCAAATGAAAACTAGAAGGAAGCTCTCTTAGAAACTTCTTGGTGATGTGTGAATTCATCTCACAGAGTTACAATTATGTTTCCTGGAACAGTCCTTTAACACTGATTTTGAGGAACCTGAGAAGGGCTACTTTGGATCGCATTGAGGCTTATGCTGATTAAGGAAATATCATCACTTCAAAACGTGAAAGACGCTTTCTGAGAAACTTCTTTGGTATCTGTGAATTCATCTCACAGAGATACGGCTTAGACCTCAGTAAGCAGTTTGCTATCACTCTTTTCGTGGAATCTGAAAAGTGATATTTCGGAGCCCATTGGGGCCCATTGTGAAAAAGGAAATATCCTCGTTTAATAACTGGAGAGAAGCTTTCCCAGAGATTGCTTTCTGATGTGTGACTTCATCACACAGAATTCCACCCTTCCCTTCTTGGAACTGTTTCCTAACACTGTTGTTGTGGATTCTACAAAGTGATATTTGGGAGCTCACTGAAGGCTATTTTGAAAAAGGAAGTATCTTCAGATAAAAACTGGAAAGAAGCCTTCTGTGAAATTGCACTTCGATGTATAAATGCAACTCAAAGTGTTACACCTTTCTCTTAAATGATCAGTTTCCTAACACAGTTTTCTTGATATCCGCAATGGGACACTTCTTAGCGCAATGAAGCTGACAGTGACAAAGGAAATGTCCTCAGATGAAAACTAGAAAGAAGATTTCCCAGAAACTTTTTGGTGTTGCGTGAATTCATCTCACAGAGTTACACTTATGTTTCCTGGAAGAGTCAATTAACACTGTCTTTGAGGAAACTGAGAAGGGCTACTTTGGATCACATTGAGGTCTACGCTGATAAAGGAAATATCATCAGTTCAAAACGTGAAAGAAGCTTTCTGGGAAACTTCTTTGTGATCTGTGAATTCATCTCACACAATAACGGCTTAGACCTCAGGAAGCAGTTTGCTAACACTCTTTTCGTGGAAACTGCCAAGTGATATTTGGGAGCCCTTTGGGACCAATGGAGAAAAAGGAAATATCCTCAGATAATAACTAGAGAGAATCTTTCTGAGAGATTGCTTTCTGATGTGAGACTGCATTACACAGAGTTCCACCCTTCCCTTCTTGGAACACTTTGCAAACACAGTTGTCGTGGATTCTGCAAAGTGATATTTGGGTGCTCATTGAGGGCTACGGTGAAAAAGGAAATATCTTCAGATAAAAACTGGAAGGAAGCCTTGCGGGAAATTGCACTTCGATGTATGAATTCAACTCACAGAGTTACACCATTCTTTTCAGTGATCAGTTTGCTAACACAGTTTTCTTGAAATCTGCAAGGGGATATTTCTTAGCGCAATGAAGCTTACATTCAGAAAGGAAATATCCTCAGATGAAAACTAGAAGGAAGCTTTCTTTGAAACTTCTAGGTGATGTGTGAATTCATCTCACAGAGTTTCATTTATGTTTCCTAGAACATTCCATTAACACTGTCTTTGAGGAACGTCAGAAGGGCTACTTTGAATCGCATTGAGGCATACGCTGCTAAAGGACATATCATCAGTTCAAAATGTGAAAGAAGCTTTCTGAGAAACTTCTTTGTGATCTGTGAATTCAACTCACAGACTTACAACTTAGTCCTCATGAAGCAGGTCTAACAGTTTTCGTGGAATCTGAAAAGTGATATTTGGGAGCCCATTGGGGCCCATGGTGAAAAAGGAAATATCCTCAGATAATAACTAGGGAGAAGATTTATGAGAGATTGCTTTCTGATGTATGACTTCATCACACAGAATTCCACACTTCACTGCCTGGAGAAGTTTGCTAACACAGTTGTCAAGGATTCTGCAAAGTGATATTTGGGAGCTCATTGAGGCCTGTGATGAAAAAGGAAATATCTTCAGATAAAACCTGGAAAGAAGCCTTCTGGGAAAATGCACTTCGATGTATCAATGCAACTCACAGAGTTACACCTCTCTCTTCAGTAATCAGTTTGCTAACACACTTTTCTTGAAATCTGCAATGGGATACTTCTTAGCACAATGAAGCTTACTTTAACCAAGGAAATATCCTCAGATGAAAACTAGAAAGGAGCTTTCCCAGAAACTTCTTGGTGATGTGTGAATTCATCTCACAGAGTTACACTTATGTTTCCTGCAACAGTCCATTAACACTGTCTTTGAGGAAACAGAGAAGGGCTACTTTGGATCGCTTTGAGGCCAATGCTGATAAAGGAAATATCAGCAGTTCAAAACGTGTGATTAGCTTTCTGAGAAATTTCTTTGTGATCTGTTCCTTTCATCTCACACTGTTACAACTTATGGTCATGAAGTAGTTTGCTAATACTCGTTTCGTGGATCTGCAAGTGATATTTGGGAGCCCTTTGGGGCCCATTGTGAAAAAGGAAATATCCTCAGAATATAACTAGAGAGAAGCTTTCTGAGAGATTGCTTTTCTGATGTGTGACTTCATCACACAGAGTTCCACCACTTCCCTTCTTGGAACAGTTTGTTAACACTGTTGTCGTGGATTCTGAAAAGTGATAGTTGGGAGCTCATGAGGCCTGTGTTGAAAAGGAAATATCTTCAGATAAAAACTGGAAAGAAGCCTTCTGGGAAAATGCACTTCGATGTATGAATGCAAGTCAAAGAGTTACACATTTTCTTCAGTGATCAGTTTGCTAGCCACAGATTTCTTGAAATCTGCAATGGGATACTTCTTAACGCAGTGAAGCTACGGTGACCAAAGAAATATCCTCAGATGAAAACTATAAGAAGCTTTCTTAGAAACTTCTCGGTGATGTGTGAATTCATCTCACAGAGTTACACTTATGTTTCCTGGAACAGTCCATTAACACTGTCTTTGAGGAACCTGAAAAGGGTTAATTTGGATTGCATTGAGGTATACGTTGATAAAGGACATATCATCAGTTCAAAACGTGAAGAAGCTTTCTGAGAAACTTCTTTGTGATCTGTGAATTCATCTCACAGAGTTACAGCATAGACCTCAGGAAGCAGTTTGCGAAAACTCTTTTCGTGGAATCTGAAATGTGAAATTTGGGAGCCCATTGGGGCCCATTGTGGAAAAGGAAATTACCTCAGATAATAACTAGGGGGAAGCTTTATGAGAGATTGCTTTCTGATGTATGACTTCATCACACAGAGATCCACCCTTCCCTTCTTGGAACAGTTTGCTAACACTATTGTCGTGGATTCTTCAAAGTGATATTTGGGAGTTCATTGAGGGCCTCTATTGGAGTAGAAAGGGGGAAACAAAAGGAAATATCTTCAGACGAAAAACAGGAAGAAAAGCTTCTGGGAAAATGCACTTCGATGTTGAATGCAACTCACAGAGTTACACCTTTCTCTTCAGTGATCAGTTTGCTAACAGTTTTGAAATCTGCAATGGGTACTTCTTAGCACCCAATGAAAGCTTCCGGTGACAAGGAAATATAGTCAGATGAAAACTAGAAAGGAGCTTTGCCAGAAACTTCTTGGTGATGTTTGAATTCATCTCACAGAGTTACACTTATGTTTTCTGGAACAGTTCATTAACACTGTCTTTGAGGAGCCTGAGAAGGGCTACTTTGATTCGCATTGAGGCCTACTCTGATAAAGGATATATCATCAGTTCAAAACGTGTGATTAGCTTTCTGAGAAATTTCTTTGTGATCTGTCAATCCAGCTCACAGAGTTACAACTTAGTCCTCAGGAGCAGTTGGCTAACACTCTTTTCGTGGAATCTGCAAACTGATATTTGGGAGTCCTTTGGGGCCCATGGTGAAAAACCTTATATCCTCAGATAATAACTAGAGAGAAGCTTTCTGAGAGATTGCTATCTGATGTGTGACTTCATCACACAGAGTTCAACCCTTCCCTTCTTGGAACAGTTTGCTAACACTATTGTCGTGGATTCTGCAAAGTGATATTTGGGAGCTCATTGAGGGCTATGGAGAAAAAGGAAATATCTTCAGACGAAAACAGGAAAGAAGCCTTCTGGGAAAATGCACTTCGATGTATGAATGCAAATCACAGAGTTACACCTGTCTCTTCAGTGATCAGTTTGCTAGGACAGTTTTGGTGAAATCTGCAATGGGATACTTCTTAGCGCAATGAAGCTTCCGGTGACAAAGGAAATATAGTCAGATGAAAACTAGAAAGGAGCATATCCAGAAACTTTTTGGTGATGTTTGAATTCATCTCAAGAGTTACACTTATGTTTCCTGGAACAGTTCATTAACACTGTCTTTGAGGAGCCTGAGAAGGGCTACTTGATTCGCATTGAGGCCTACTCTGATAAAAGAAATATCATCGGTTTAAAACGTGAAAGAAGCTTTCTGAGAATCTTCTTTGTGATCTGTCAATTCATCTCACAGAGTTATAGCTAAGATCTCCGGAAACAGTGTGCTACCACTCTTTTCGTGAATTTTGCAAAGTGATATTTGGTAGCCCATTGGGGCCCATTGTGAAAAAGGAAATATCCTTCAGATAATAACTAGAGAGAAGCTTTCTGAGAGATTGCTTTCTCAGGTGTGACTTCATCACACAGAGTCCACACTTTCCTTCTTGGAACAGGGTTGCGACACTGTTGTTGTAGATTCTGCAAAGTGATATTTGGGTGCTCAATGAGGGCTATGGTGAAAAAGGAAATATCTTCAGATAAAATCTGGAAAGAAGCCTTCTGGGAAAATGCACTTCGAGGTATGAATGCAACTCACAGAGTGGACACCTTTGTCTTCAGTGATCTGTTTGCTAACACAGTTTCTTGAAATCTGCAATGGGATACTTAGCGCGATGAAGCTTCGGTGACAAAGGAAATATCCACAGATGAAAACTTGATAGAAGCTTTCTTCGAACTTCTTGGGGACATGTGAATTCATCTCATAGAGTTACACTTATGTTTCCTGGAACAGTACATTAACACTGTCTTTGGGGAACCTGAGAAGGGCTACTTTGGATCGCATTGAGGCCTCCTCCGCTGTGATAAAGGAAATATCATCAGTTCAAAACGTAAAAGAAGCTTTCTGAGAAACTTCTTTGTGATCTGAGAATTCATCTCACAGAGTTATGGCTTTGATCTCAGGAAGCAGTTTGCTGACCCCTCTTTTCGTGGAATCTGCAAAGTGATATTTGGAATCCCGTGGTGAAAAAGGAAATATCCACAGATAAAAACTAGAGAGAAGGTTTCTGAGAGATTTGCTTTCTGAATGTGTGACTTCATCACACACGGTTTGCACCTTTCCCTTCTTGGAACAGTTTGCTGACACTATTTTCGTGGATCTTGCAAAGTGATATTTGGGAGCTCATTGATTGCTATGGTGCAAAGGAAATATTTTCAGATAAAAACTGCAAAGAAACCTTCTGGGAAAATGCACTTCGATGAAGGAATGCAACTCACAGAGTGACACCTTTCTCTTCAGTGATCAGTTTGCTAACACAGTTTTTTTGGAATCTGCAATGGGATACTTCTTAGCGCAATGAGGCTTATGGTGACAAAGGAAATATCCTCTCAGGAAAACTAGAAGGAAGCTTTCTACGAAACTTCTTGGTGATATGTGAATTCATCTCACAGAGTTACACTTTTGTTTCCTGGAACAGTCCATTAACACTGTGTTTCAGGAAACTGAGAAGGTCTACTTTGGATCGCATTGAGGCCTACGCTGATAAAGGAAATATCATCAGTTTAAAACGTGAAAGAAGCTTTCTGAGAAACTTCTTTGTGATCTGTGAATTCATCTCACAGAGTTATAGCTTAGATCTCAGGAAGCAGTTTGCTAACACTCTTTTCGTAGGATCTACAAAGTGATATCTGGGAGCCCATTGGGTTCCATTGTGAAAAAGGAAATATAATCAGATAATAACAAGAGAGAAACTTTCTTAGAGGTTGCTTTCTGAGGTGTGACTTCATCACACAGAGTTGCACCCTTCCCTTCTTGGAATAGTTTGCTAACACTATTGTCGTGGATTCTGCAATGTGTTATTTGGGAGGGTTCACTGAAGGCTATCCTGAAAAAGGAAATATCTTCAGATAAAAACTGGAAAGAAGCCTTTGGGGAAAATGCACTTCGATGTATGAATGCAACTCACAGAGTACACGTTTTCGCTTTCAGTGATCAGTTTGCTAACACAGTTTTCTTGAAATCAGCAATGGGACACTTCTTAGTGCAATGAAGCTTACGATGACAAAGGAAATACCCTCAGATGAAAACTAGAAGGAAGGTTTCTTAGAAACTTCTTGGTGATGTGTGAATTCATCTCACAGAGTTACACTTATATTTCCTGGAACAGACATTAACACTGTATTTGAGGACCTGAGAAGGCGAACTTTGGATCGCAATGAGGCCTACGCTGATAAAGGAATTATCATCAGTTCAAAACGTGAAAGAAGCTTTCTGAGAAACTTCCTTGTGATATATGAATTCATCTCACAGGGTTAAAACTCAGTCCTCATGAAGCAGTTTGCTAACACTCTTTCCGTGGAATATGGAAAGTAATATTTGGAGCCCATTGGGGGTCATTGTGAAAAAGGAAATATCCTCAGATGATTACTAGAGAGAAGCTTTCTGAGAGATTGCTTTCTGAGGTGTGACTTCATCACACAGAGTTCCACCCTTCCCTTCTTGTAACTGTCTGCTAACACTTTTGTCGTGGATTCTGCAAAGTGATATTTGGGACCTCATTGAAGGCTATCATGAAAAAGGAAATATCTTCCGATAAAAACTGGAAAAAAGCCTTCTGGGAAAATGCACTTCGATGTATGAATGCAACTCACAGAGTGACACGATTCTCTTCAGTGATCAGTTTGCTAACACAGTTTTCTTGAAATCTGCAATGGGATACTTCTTAGCGCAATGAAGCTTACGGTGACAAAGGAAATATCCTCATGAAAACTAGAAAGATGCTTTCCTAGAAACTACTTTTTTGTCTGAATTCATCAAACAGAGTTACACTTATATTTCCTGGAACAGTCCATTAACACTGTCTTTGAGGAACCTGAGAGGGGTTACTTTGGATCGCATTGAGGCCTACGCTGATAAAAGAAATATCATCAGTTAAAAACGTGAAGGAGGCTTTCTCAGAGACTGTTTGTGATCTGTGAATTCATCTCACAGAGTTACAACTTCGTTCTCATGAAGCAGTTTGCTAACACTCTTTTCGTGGAATCTGCAAAGTGGTATTTGGGAGCCCATTGGGGCCCATTGTGAAAAGGAAATATCCCCAGATAATAACTAGATAGAAGCTTTCTGAGAGATTGCTTTCTGATGTGTGACATCATCACACAGAGTTCCACCCTACCCTTCTTGGAACAGTTTGCTAACACTGTTGTCTTGGATTCTGCACAGCGATCTTTGGGAGCTCCTTGAGGGCTATGGTGAAAAAGGAAACATCTTCAGATAAAAAGTGGAAAGAAGCCTTCTAGGAAAATGCACTTCGATGTATAAGGCAACTCACAGAGTTACACGTATCTCTTCACTGATCAGTTTGCTAACACATTTCTTGAAATCTACAATGGGATATTTCTTACCGCAAGGAAGCTGATGGTGACAAAGGAAATATCCTCAGATGAAAACTAGAAAGAAGCTTTCTCAGAAACTTTTTGGTGATGTGTGAATTCATGTCACCGAGTAACACTTATGTTTCCTGGAACAGTCCATTAACACTGTATTTGAGGAACCTGAGAAGGGATACTTTGGATCGCATTGAGGCCTACGCTGGTAAAGGTAATATCATCAGTTTAAAAAGTGAAGGAAGCTTTCTGAGAAACTTCTCTGTGCTCTGTGAATTCATCTCACAGAGTTACAACTTAGACCTCAGGGAGCAGGTTGCCAACACTCTTCGTGGAATCTGGAAAGTGATATTTGGGAGAGTACTGGGGTCCATTGTGAAAAAGGAAATATCCTCAGATAATAACTAGGGAGAAGCGTTCTGAGAGATTGCTTTCTGATGTGGGACTTCATCACCCAGATTTCCACCCTTCCCTTCTTGGAACAGTTGGCTAACACTGTTTTCGTGGATTCTGCAAAGTGATATTTGGGATCTCATTGAGGGGTATGGTGAAAAAGGAAATATCTACAGATAAAAACTGGATATAAGCCTTCTGAGAAAAAGCACTTTGATGTATGAATGCAACTCACAGAGTCATATGTTTGTCTTCGTGATCAGTTTCCTAACACAGTTTTCTTGAAATCAGCAATGGGGAACTTCTTAGTGCAATTGAGAGCTTACGTATGACAAAGGAAATATCCTCAGAGAAAACTAGGAGAAGGAAGGGTTTTGCTTAGAAACTCTTGGTGATGTGTTGAATTCATCTCACAGAGTTACTAACTATCTTTTCCTGGAACAGACCATTAACACTATTTGAGGAACCTGAGAAGGCTAACTTTGGATTGCAATGAGGCCTACGCTGATAAAGGATTATATCAGTTCAAAACTGTGAAAGAAGCTTCTGAGAAAACTTCTTTGTGCTATATGAATCATCTGCACAGGTACAAACTTGATCCTCATGAGCAGTTGCAACACTCTATACGTGGAATATGGAAGTAATCATTTTGGAGACCCATTGGGGGGCACTTGTGAAAAAGGAAATATCCCAGAGATAACTAGAGAAAGCTTTCTGAGAGATTGCTTTGAGTGTTGAAGTCAATCACACAGAGTCCACCCTTCCCTTCTTGTATCGTCTGCTAACACTTTGTGTCGGATTCGTGCAAAGTGATACTTGGACCTCATTGAAGGCTATCATTGAAAAGGAAATATCATTCGAGTGAAAACTGAGAAAAGCTTCTGGGAAATGCACTCCGATGTAGTGAATGCAACTCACAGAGTGAAACGTTCTCTTCAGATGATCAGTTGGCTAACACAGTTCTTGTTCTTGAACTTCGGCAATGGGAACTTCTTACGCAATGAAGCTTACGGTGAACAAGAGAAATATCCTCATGGAAATAGAAAGATGCTTTCCTAGAAACTACTGTTTTGATGTCTGATTCATCAAACAGAGTTACACTTATATTTCCTGACGGTCCATTACACTGTTTTGAGGAAAACCTGAAGGGTTTACTTGGATGCATTGAGGCCTACATGATAAAAAACTATCAATCATTTAAAAACGTTTGAAGAACCTTTCTCAGAGACTCTTTGTGGATCTGTGAATTATCTACTCAACAAGTTACAACTCGTTCTCATGAAGTCAGTTTGCTAACACTCTTTTCGGGATCGGCCAAGTGATATTTGGGAGTCCATATTAGGGCGGCCCATTGTTAAAAAGGAAATATCCCCAAGATAATACTAGAGAGAAGCTTTCTGAGAGATGCCTTCTGATGTGTTGACATCATCACACAGAGTTCCATTCCCCTAACCCTTCCTTGGAACAGTTTCCAACACTGTTGTCTTGGATTCTGCACAGGTCTTTGGGGAGCTCATTGAGGCTAGGTGGAAAGAAGTGAAAATCTTCAATAAACACTAGGAAAAGAGAAGCCTTCTGGGGAAAAATCACTTCGATGTATAAGCAACTCGACGGAGTTACCGTATCTCTCACGTGATCAGTTTAACTGTACACAGTTACTTGAATCTGCAGTGCGGATACTTCTTAACACGCAGTGAAGCTTATGGTGACAAAGGAAATATCCTCAGATGCAAACTATAAAGAAGCTTTTCCTAGGAAACTTCTTGGTGATGTGTGAATGCATATCACAGAGTTACACTATCTTTCACTGGAAAAGGCATTAGAACACTCTCTTGTGAGTAACCTGCGGAGAAGGCAACTTGGAGTCGCATGAGGGCCTACACTGATAAAGCAAATATATCAGTTCAAAGAACGAGATGAGATGAACTTTCTGGAGAAACTTATTTGTGATCTGTGAATTCTCTCACAGATTAACTAACTGAGGTCCGAAGAGCAGCTTGCTAACACTTTTTTTTCGTGGGAATCTGCAAAGTGATATTTCGGAGGCCCATTGGGCCCCATGTGTGAAAAATGAAATATCCTCAGATATAACTAAGAAGGCTTTTGAAAGGATTATGCTTTGCTTGATGTGGGACTTCACCACCACATTTCCACCCTTCCCTTCGTGGAACAGTTGCTAACACTGTTTTTCGTGGATTTTGCCAAGTATATTGGGACTCATGAGGGCTTGGTGAAAAAGGAAAATATCTTCAGATAAAAACTGGAAATAAACCTTCTGGGAAAATGCATTCTGTATGAAAGCAGCTACATCAGATTTACACGTTCTCTCACTTATAGTTCCTAACAGTTCCTTGAACTTGCAATGGGCTACTTCTTTGACCCAATGAAATGAAGTTACGGTGACAAAGGAAATATCCTCCGATGAAAACTAGAAAGAAAGCTTTTAGAAACTTCTTGGGTTGTTGATTCATCTCAAAGAGGTACCGGCAGTTCAGTGGAACAGCCATAACACTCTCTTTGATAACCTGAGAAGGGGGGTACTTTGACGCATTGAGTCTGACGCGATAAAAGGAAAGATCATCAGTTTAAAACGTGAAAGAAAGTTCATGGGAAACTTCTTTGTGTAGTGCGAATTTAATCCACAGTTTTACAGACTAGTACATCAGGAAGCAGTTTGTTAAAATCTTCGTGGTTCTGCAAGTGATGTTTGGGAGCCCATGGGGCCCCTGGTGAAAAAGGAAATATCCTTAAGATAATAAACTAGGTGAAAGCGTTCTGAGAGATTGCATTATGATGTGTGACTTCATCACAAAGATTCCACCCTTCCCTTCTTGGACCAGTGTGCTTTTGCTAACACTGTTGTCATGGATTCTCAAAAGTGATATTTGGGAGCACAGATGAGGGTATGGTGATGAAAAAGGAAATAATTAAGATAAAAACTGGAAAGAAGCCTTCTGGAAAAGGCTATAGAATGTATGACTGCAACTCACAGAATAACACGGTTTTCTTCAGTGATCGTTTTGCTTAACACAGTTTTCTGAAAGTGCCCATGGGATACTTCTAAGCACAATGAAGCTTAACGGTTTGTTTGACAGAGGAAATATCCCTCGGATGAAACTAGGAAAGAAGCTTCTAGAAACTCTTGGTGATGTGTGAATTCATTTCACAGAGTTAACTTATGTTTGAGGGAACAGTCCATTAACCCTGTATTGGAGGAAAATTAGACGGGCTACTTTGAGTACGCATGAGGGACTACGATGATAAAACATTCTCACAGTTCATAAACGTGAGAGGAGAGAACTTCTGAGAAAGAGAAA